>NC_035168.2:41666640-41728764 GCF_001659605.2 Manihot esculenta
GCAGCCGAAACTGCCTCCACAAGGGGGTTCGGCGGCCGAAAGTCACTTCGGCGGCCGAACCTGAGTTTCTGCCGAAGGGCAGAAACTTGGTTCCCTTGTGTCCACAGCCTCCAAAAACGCCTCAAAACATGCATAAACTTGTTTCTACACATGCATACACATCATACAACACACCTAGGGGTCTCAAACTATAATATACCCCAACTACAACACTTCAAACAACAATAATCCAACATACATTGTTCAAATCACAACATAAAACCCATAAACCTAACAACAAGCCTAAACATGCATTCTACCCATCAACTTGCATAAAACTTTCATAAAACATAAGAGAAGCATAGATCGAAGCTTACCTCTTGAAGATCGAGAGAAAGGCGATCCTAGCTTGGAGATGGAGAGATTGAGCTCTTTGAACCTCCAAGCTCCAAAACTTGCTCTTAGCTCACAATCTTCAAAATGGAAGTTAAAACTCGTGAAAACCATGAAGATCTAGGGAAAAAACATTCAAGATTGAGGGAGGAGCGGCGGAGACTCACCTTGGCCGACAATGGGAGAGAAAAAGCTCACCCGTGCGGCAAAGGGACCCTTTTATATGTGGCTGGCCAGGCCACGTTCGGGGGCCGAAGTGCCTCCGTATCCATGCAATGTTCGGCGGCCGAACATAGGTTCGGCGGCCGAACCTGCACTTCCCTCACTCATGCTTTCGGGGGCCTAACGTGCCTCCTAATCACATGCATGTTCGGCGGCCGAAAGTCAAGTTCGGCGGCCGAACCTGGGTTTTCCTTCAAGCTACATTCATGCAAAAACTCATTTATTTCTTACTTAAAAACATGAAATACATGAACATTTCATAAAATCATAGTTTACCCTTCTAGAGGTTTCCGACATCCGAGGTCCACCGGACGGTAGGGATTCCGATACCGGAGTCTAGCCGGGTATTACATTCTCCCCCCCTTAAGAACATTCGTCCCCGAATGTTCCTCAACTAACATACAAAGCATGGCATCAATCATAAACATACAATATATCATACATGCAACACATAGCACAACTAACACTCACCTCAAAACAGATGGGGGTATTGCTGGAGCATGGACTCCCGTGTCTCCCAGGTGCATTCTTCAATATTGTGGTGGTTCCAAAGGACTTCACCATCGGGATTTCCTTGTTCCTCAGCTTTCTGATCTGAGTGTCTAGGATCCGCACTGGCTGCTCTACATAGGTGAGATCCTCTTGGATCTCTACATCAGGCTCACTAAGAACCTTTCCGGATCCTGACACGTACTTCCGTAACAGAGAAACATGGAAAACCGGATGGATTCTCTCCATCGAAGCAGGCAAGTCTAGCTTGTACGACACATTACCGACCCTCTGAAGCACCTCGAAAGGACCGATGTACCGTGGAGCTAACTTACCCTTCTTCCCGAACCGAACCACTCCTTTCATAGGAGACACCTTGAGCAAAACAAATCCCCCTCCTGAAACTCTAGCTGTCTTCTGCGGATATCTGCATAACTCTTCTGCCGACTAGCAGCAGTCTTGATCCTCTCTCTGATTATGGGTACCACCCTGCTGGTAAGCTCTACTAACTCCGGACCCGCAAGAGTCCTCTCTCCTACTTCCTCCCAGCAGATAGGTGATCTGCACTTCCTCCCATACAAAGCTTCATATGGAGCCATCCCTATGCTAGCATGATAGCTGTTATTGTAGGCAAACTCCACCAAAGGTAGATGCTGCCTCCAAGAACCGCCAAAATCTAGCACACACATTCTGAGCATATCCTCTATTGTCTGGATGGTCCTCTCTGACTGTCCGTCTGTCTGTGGGTGGAAGGCAGTACTGAAGTCTAATCTGGTACCCATAGCGTTCTGCAGACTCCGCCAAAACCTGGAGGTGAACTGGGGCCCTCTATCTGACACTATAGAACCGGGACCCCATGCAGTCTGACAATCTCATCTACATACACTTGCGCCAACTTGTCCACAGAGTAACCACTCCTGACAGGGATGAAGTGAGCAGATTTGGTGAGTCTGTCCACAATCACCCATATGGAGTCTAATCTGTTGGACGTCGCCGGTAACCCCACTACGAAGTCCATAGCTATATTCTCCCATTTCCATTCTGGAATCGGTAGTGGGTTCAACATTCCAGCCGGCTTCTGATGCTCTAGTTTCACCCTCTGACACACATCGCAGGCTGACACGAACAGTGCCACGTCCTTCTTCATAGCTGGCCACCAATACACTCTCTTCAGATCCTGATACATCTTGGTGGCTCCAGGGTGAACACTACCTGGTATTATGGGCTCCCCCATAATATCTCCCTTCAGACCAATGTCATCTGGCACACATAATCTGTTCCCGTAGCGGAGGATCCCCTTATCATCAAATCTGAACTCATTACTCTGGCCTGACTGAACCGTTCTGGCTATCCTGACCAACTCTGGGTCCTCATGCTGTTTCTGAGCTACCTGCTCCAGAAACACGGGTGTCACTCTCATCTGAGCCACTAAGGCACCTGTGCCAGACAACTCCAACTGTAATCCCTCACTCATAAGTCTGTGGAACTCCTTCACCACCGGCCTCCTCTCTGCTGAAATGTGGGATAGACTGCCGAGTGATTTCCGGCTTAAGGCGTCTGCCACAACATTCGCCTTACCCGGATGGTACTGAATCTTGCAATCATAGTCACTCAACAGCTCTACCCATCTCCTCTGCCTCATGTTCAGTTCTCTCTGACTCAGGATGTACTGCAGGCTCTTATGATCTGTGAAGATCTCACATTTTACCCCATAGAGGTAATGCCTCCACATCTTGAGTGCAAAGATTACTGCTGCCATCTCTAGGTCATGTGTGGGGTAATTCAGCTCATGCTTCTTCAGTTGCCTAGAAGCATAAGCGATCACCCTCTCATTTTGCATTAGCACACAACCAGTCCCACACGGGACGCATCACAATATACTGAGAAGTCATCATCACTTTTTGGCAGAGCTAACACCGGTGCTGAAGTCAACCTCCTCTTAAGCTCCTCAAAGCTTTCCTCACACTGATCGGTCCATATGAACTTCTGATTCTTCTTTGTCAATTTGGTCATAGGAGCAGCAATCTTTGAGAAGTCCTGAACGAACCTCCTGTAGTAACCTGCTAAACCCAGAAAACTCTTGATCTCGGTCACTGTGGTGGGTCTAGGCCAGTTAGCTACAGCCTCTACCTTCTTGGGGTCTACTTCAATACCCTGTTCTGACACAATGTGCCCCAAGAATGATATGCTCCTAAGCCAAAACTCACACTTGGAGAACTTGGCATACAAGCCATGCTCTCTCAAGGTCTGCAAAACTGTCCTCAGGTGATGGGCATGCTCCTCTGCATTTCTGGAATACACTAAGATATCATCTATGAAGACAATAACGAAGTGATCCAGATACTGACTGAATACTCTGTTCATGAGGTCCATGAATGCTGCAGGGGCGTTGGTCAACCCAAACGGCATCACAAGGAACTCATAGTGCCCATACCTGGTCCTGAAAGCTGTCTTCGGTACATCTTCATTCCTTATCCTCAACTGATGGTACCCTGATCTCAGATCTATTTTGGAGAAACAACCTGCTCCTGATAGCTGGTCGAATAGATCGTCGATCCTCGGCAAAGGGTACTTGTTCTTGGTAGTGACCTTGTTCAACTGTCTGTAGTCGATACAAAGTCTGAGGGATCCATCCTTCTTCCTCACAAACAAAACCGGAGCACCCCAAGGTGAAGTACTCGGTCGGATGAAACCCTTATCTACCAGCTCTTGCAACTGTTCCTTCAGTTCTTTCAATTCAGCGGGTGCCATCCTGTAGGGAGGGATAGAGATCGGTCTGGTACCAGGCATTAACTCAATCTCGAACTCTATCTCCCTAGCAGGTGGTAACCCTGGCAGCTCGTCTGGGAAAACATCTAAGAACTCACTCACCACAGGCACTGAGGCGGGCTCTCTGACATGACTATCTAACTCCCTCACATGAGCTAGAAACCCCTGACATCCCCTCCTAAGCAACCTACGAGCCTGAAGAGCTGAGATCAGACCTCTAGGTGTACCCCTCTTGTCTCCTCTGAAGACGACCTCTGACCCATCCTGATCTCTGAATCTGACTACCTTGTCTCTACAGTCCAAGGTAGCACCATGGGTCGATAACCAATCCATCCCTAGAATGACGTCAAAATCTGTCAAATCTAGAACCACAAGGTCGGCGGAAAGGCATCTTCCCTCTATGAAAACTGGACTACATTGGCAGACTGCCTCTGCCACTGACGGGTCACACTTGGGTCCACTGACCCATAGGGGACACTCTAACCCAGAGACCATCAATCCTACCCTCTCCACGACTCTCGGAGCAACAAAAGAATGAGATGCACCCGGGTCCATTAAGGCATACACATCAGAACAACCAATGATGAGATTACCTACCACCACGGTGTTGGATGTGTTGGCCTCCTGCTGAGTCATAGTGAAGATCCGTGCCGGAGCTGATGGACCTTCACCTCTGTATCCTGCTGATGAAGAGGCTGACCCTCTCCCTCTGCCTCTGCCACTGGCCTGTGTTGCGGTTGGAGCTACTGGCTGCACCACACTGCCGGAGGCTGTCTGCTGAGACGGTGCTGCAAAGGCTGCTCTAGGACAGTCTCGAGCCAAATGACCCGCCTGTCCACATCTGAAACATGTGTTTGTCCCTGCCAGACATACTCCTTTGTGTGGTCTCCCACATCTCATACATGCTGTAACCTCTGCGCCAGAGCTTGAGCCACTGCCTAAACCCAGACCTGACTTGATCTTGTTCCAGAACTTATTCTTCTTAGATTTTCTGTGGCCTCTGTCCCACTTCTTACTGCTTGCAACTGCTGCACTCAGAGAAGAAGAGTCTAACCTTTCCCCACCTGGGGTCTTGGAACCAGAAGACTGTGCCACTGACTGTTTTACCTTCCCCTGAACGATGGCACAAGCCTCCATTCTCCTAGCCATATCCACTATGGCATGGAAACTCTCCCTCTCTGCTGACTGTATCAAAGAGGAATACCTGGAGTGCAGCCTCATAATATATCTACTTGACTTCTTTTGATCCGTGTCCAAATTCTGCCCAGCATATGGCAACAACTCCAGGAACCTGTCTGTGTACTCCTCCACACTCATCTGATCAGTCTGCCTCAACTGCTCGAATTCTATTATCTTCTGCTCTCTGGAGCTCTCAGGGAAAGCCCATCCTGCAAACTCATTTGCGAACTCCTCCCAGGACATACTGTCCGCTCTCGGGTTCACATAGTTCTTAAACCAACCACGTGCCTTCTTGCACTCCAGTGTGAACCCAGCCATCTGAATGGCTCTACTGTCATCAGCCCCTATCTCATCTGTAATAGTCTTGACCCTGCTCAGATACTCAAATGGGTCATCACCTGTTCTGTACTGAGGAGCACCCAACTTCATGTAATCGGTCATCTTGACCTTGCTCCCTCCAGATGAGGTAGGTTTGGGTACTTGTGTTTCCGGGACAGTAGGTACTGGTGGTGGTGGAGGTGCAACATCCCCCGGGGTAGGGTTTGCTGTACCGGTATAGGGAGGTGGAGGTGGGTACATGGGGTACTGAGAGTATGGTGGGTAGTAAGGTGGGTATGGCATATGTGGAGGATAAGGGCTAAAACTGGGGTTATCCGATGTACCTCCCATCGAATACCCTGGATGGTGTGAATAGGGTGGGTAGTGATGTGGCTGGACATAACTCGAGGCCTGAGTGCCTCCTTCTGATTCTCCCATGCCCTCTTCCGGCATACTCACACCAAGATTGCCATCCCTTCTCTGATCTACCTCCATATCCTCAGACATTCCTCCCTGCACTGTTCCCCTTACTGATCTGCTTCTACCCAGATCCAAAGACCTTCTTGGGTCTCTAGCCACTCTGTCTCTATTGGACCTACTGGACATTGCCCTTGGCAAAGCTGAAGGACGGGCATCAGCGCCCTCGTCCTGAGGTGGCACTTCAGTCAATCGTGCAGATCGACGAGTTCCTCTCATTCTATTTTCTGAAAAACAGCACATAGCATAAACAATCATCAGCATCATATGGTTCATGTGGAAACACATGAACCCTCATCACATACATAGCATCACATCATAGCATTTATGCACATGCATATCATCATGGCATATCATATCATCATATAGACAGGACTCTACATCCTATCCTAGTGGACATGATTTTCCTAGTGTGCTTGACCTTCTATAACCTCTATGAGCCCGACACTCTAGGTCCGACCATATGAACCTAGGGCTCTGATACCACTCTGTAACGACCCGGAAATCCGACCCGTTACCGGCGCTAGGATCCAGATCGGCTTAAGGCCGCCGGGACCCGTAGCAAGCCAAACATACCTCCTGTAACCTGTAATATCCCATACATGATCAACAACATACATAAAACTGTAAACTTTTTCTTTCTTTTTCCAAGCTTAACCTGAACATGTGCACATCTAATAACATAACCACCACTGGAGTCCTCATCAAATACTCCAATGGGGTATCTCATCATTCGATAAGCTTGGATTATCAAGTACATCATAAAAACATTTCTATAGATCATGTGTCGAGGGGATAACCATAACATAGGGTCAAGCACATACTAGTCCTCAATCATCCTCATCACTACATAACTATACATTACTCTTTCATTACATTAACATAGTCATAAATACTCATTACATCATATTCATGTCCACTACTATCTATTACATCATACATAACTTTACTTCACTCTAGCCGACTTCCCGATCTATCCTGTACCTGCAACTCTGGGGATAAAGGGAGTGGGGTGAGCTACTAGAGCCCAGTGAGCAGAATAATAAAACATCAATTTAAATCATGCTTTCATGTATGCGCCATAACACAAACATTTCACATCAAGGATGAACTTGTCACCATTTAGCCCCTATCTTTCTTACTTATACATGCCGGGGGCGTAGAGCCGTAGCAGGCACACCCGGACTACCATAGTCAATCATAGTGCCAGGGGCGTAGAGCCGTAGCAGGCACACCTGGACTCACATAGGCTATCATGACATAAAAGGGCTAATGGATCATTCAACATTCATCCACATCAACAGCAAAGTATGCAATGCAACATATTCGTGAATTCTAATGCAATCAACCTAATATATCTCATGGCATTCATGATGCGTGAATCATGCTAAAATATTTCATTAATTTGCTTTAAAACTTAAAGTTCATTCCACTCACCTCTGGCTAGCTCTGAAGAGACTCTGAAGCAGCTGGCTCACTGCTGGGGGTCTCGGTTCCTCAGGTCCGAACCTACACAGGTGGACTCAAATGAGGGACCAAACATACATGAACATGACTCTAAAATACTCCCCAAAAACCCCCTAAAACATCCTGAAAACATCACATGAAAACATGCAAGAAATGGCTGAACAGGGCACTTTCGGCGGCAGGTTCGGCGGCCGAAAGTCCCTGTGCAGCCGAAAGTCATGCAGGTTCAGCGGCACTTTCGGCGGCCGAACCTCCCAGACAGAGACGAAACTTGAGTTTCGGGGGCAGGCTTCGGCAGCCGAAACTGCCTCCACAAGGGGGTTCGGCGGCCGAAAGTCACTTCGGCGGCCGAACCTGAGTTTCTGCCGAAGGGCAGAAACTTGGTTCCCTTGTGTCCACAGCCTCCAAAACGCCTCAAAACATGCATAAACTTGTTTCTAAACATGCATACACATCATACAACACACCTAGGGGTCTCAAACTATACTATACCCCAACTACAACACTTCAAACAACACATATCCAACATACATTGTTCAAATCACAACATAAACCCATAAACCTAACAACAAGCCTAAACATGCATTCTACTCCATCAACTTGCATAAAACTTTCATAAAGCATAAGAGAAGCATAGATCGAAGCTTACCTCTTGAAGAAACGAGAGGAAAGGCGATCCTAGCTTGGAGATGGAGAGATTGAGCTCTTTGAACCTCCAAGCACCCAAAACTTGCTCTTAGCTCACAAATCTTCAAAATGGAAGTTAAAACTCGTGAAAACCATGAAAGATCTAGGGAAAACATTCAAGATTGAGGGAGGAGCGGCGGAGACTCACCTTGGCCGACAATGGGAGAGAAAAAGCTCACCCGTGCGGACCAAAGGGACCCTTTTATATGTGGCTGGCCAGGCCACGTTCGGGGGCCGAATGTGCCTCCGTATCCATGCAATGTTCGGCGGCCGAACATAAGGTTCGGCGGCCGAACCTGCACTTCCCTCACTCATGCTTTCGGGGGCCTAACGTGCCTCCTAATCACATGCATGTTCGGCGGCCGAAAGTCAAGTTCGGCGGCCGAACCTGGGTTTTCCTTCAAGCTACATTCATGCAAAAACTCATTTAATTTCTTACTTAAAAACATGAAATACATGAAAACATTTCATAAAATCATAGTTTTACCCTTCTAGAGGTTTCCGACATCCGTGGTCCCACCGGACGGTAGGGATTCCGATACCGGAGTCTAGCCGGGTATTACAGCTGAAATCGGGCTTCGGATATAAGATGGGTGATAGACTTGGAACTTTTTAGGATGAAAGTTGTTCGTCTGAAATCCGGCATCGAATGTAACATGGGTGATAGACTTGGCAGTTTTTGCGATAGAAGCTGTTTTGCCGAAATCGGGCACCGGATCTAACATGGGTGATAGACTTGACAGTTTTTTCAGTGGAAGCTGATAGTTCAAAATCAGGCACCGGATGTAACATGGGTGATTAACTTGGCAGTTTTTAGGATGGAAGCTGTTAGTCCGAAATCGGGCATCGGATGTAACATGGGTGATAGACTTGGCAATTTTTGGAATAGAAGCTGTTTTGCTGAAATCGGGCACCGGATGTAACATGGGTGATAGACTTGGCTGTTTTTGGGATGGAAGCTGTTGGTTTGAAATCCAGCACCAGATGTAAAATGGGTGATAGACTTGGCAGTTTTTGGGACGGAAGCTGATAGTCCGAAATCGGGAACCGGATGTAACATGGGTGATAGACTTGGCAATTTTTGGGATGGAATCTATTAGTCCGAAGTCGGGCACTGGATGTAACATGGGTGATAGACTTGGCAATTTTTGCGATAGAAGCTGTTTTGCTGAAATCAGGCACCGGATGTAACATGGGTGATAGACTTAGCAGTTTTTGAGATGCAAGCTGTTAGTCCGAGATCGGGCACCGGATGTAACCTGGGAGATAGACTTGGCAGTTTTTGGGATGGAAGCTGATAGTCCGAAATCGGGCACCGGATGTAACATGGGTGATAGACTTGGCAATTTTTGCGATAGAAGCTATTTTGCTGAAATCGGGCTTCGGATATAAGATGGGTGATAGACTTGGAAGTTTTTAGGATGAAAGCTGTTCGTCTGAAATCCGGCATCGAATGTAACATGGGTGATAGACTTGGCAGTTTTTGCGATAGAAGCTGTTTTGCCGAAATCGGGCACCGGATGTAACATGGGTGATAGACTTGGCAGTTTTTGGGAGGAAGTTGCTAGTCCGAAATCGGGCACCGGATGTAACATGGGTGATAGACTTGGCAGTTTTTGGGATGGAAGCTAATAGTCCGAAATCGGGCACCGGATGTAACATGGGTGATAGACTTGGCAGTTTTTGGGATGGAACCTGTTAGTCCGAAATCGGGCAAAGGATGTAACATGCGTGATAAACTTTGCAAATTTTGGGATGGAAGCTGATAGTCTGAAATCGGGCACCGGATCTAACATGGGTGATAGACTTGACAGTTTTTTAGGTGGAAGCTGATAGTTCAAAATCAAGCACCGGATGTAACATGGGTGATTGACTTGGCAGTTTTTAGGATGGAAGCTGTTAGTCCGAAATCTGGCATCGGATGTAACATGGGTGATAGACTTGGCAATTTTTGGAATAGAAGTTGTTTTGCTGAAATCGGGCACCGGATGTAACATGGGTGATAGACTTGGCTGTTTTTGGGATGGAAGCTGTTGGTTTGAAATCCAGCACCAGATGTAACATGGGTGATAGACTTGGCAGTTTTTGGGACGGAAGCTGATAGTCCGAAATCCAGCACCAGATGTAACATCTGTCAGCTGCACCATACTTTCTCCAGGTGAACTAAGCTTAGGTTTTTGGATGACTAGGGCTACTGGTTCTACTGGTGGTGGAGGAGGTGTAACTTGCCCTGGGTTAGGGTTTACTGACCTTGGGTAACAAAAGAAGGGTGGACACATGGTATACTGTGGATATGATGGTGGATATGGCGGATAAAAGGGAGGATAGGGCATAAAGGTGGGATATGGGTGATATCTAGGCAACTCTGATGTACCTCTCATCGGGTACTCTGTCCCCCACTGGTAGGGTGGATACTGAGGTGGAACAAACCTCGAGGCCTGAGTGCCTCCTTGGGACTCATCCATATCTCCTCCTAATCCGCTCATACCAAAGCCGCCCTCCCTACTCTGGTCATCCTTCTCTCTTTCTCTCATAAGCCCTGACATACCACTCTGGACAACTCCCCTTCTACTCTCCTCAACAGACCTTCTAGGGTCCCTTGATGTACCTTCTCTGCTTACACTATCTGATGTTGCCCTTTGCAGAACGGGGAGGTGAGCATCCATGTCCTCATCGTCCGGCGGAGCTCCAGTCAATCTACCAGATCGACGAGTTCCTCTCATCCTGCCTCTGTAAAGCACAACAGCACACAAAAATATCATCACATGATCCATGTGAGAACACATGAATCCTTAGCACATATCAAACATATTCATAGCACATGTTGCTCATCATGGCATTTTACATCATCATGCAAGACAGGACTCCACATCCTATCCTAGTGGACATGATCTTAACTTATTGTGCTTTCCCTCCTATACAAGACACGACCTCTTTCCGATGTGGGCTATCCCAACACACCGTACTCTTGAGGCCCTATGCTCTGATACCAATCTGTAACGACCCGGAAACCGGTACCCCTCAGTAACGGTCCGAACCATCACTGGCACTAGGATCCAGATCGGCTTAAGGCCGCCGGGACCCGTAGTCAGCCAACTATACTCTCTGTGTACCTGATAAATCCCATTCATCATATAAAACAATACTCACAATCCTGTAAACCTCTGTAGGCTTAACCACTGCTACTCAGAAATGTCAATCTGAAATGGCCCTCAGGGCCTGTACCAGGGACTACTATCTGCTGTGGTCCAGGGATTAACACAATCTGTAACACATCCCACTGGTATCTCATCGAAGCCATACATTAAGCCTAACTCACACATTTCTCATCAAGAAACGTAAAACAGGATTGTGTACAAGGGATGAATCACACATCACACTATAGTAGTGACACTAGGGAAAGCATAAGTCTATCCAGTATATGACAGTACATATCTATCTATTACATTACAACTAATCTTTCAATTACATCATGTCCACTATCCTATTACAACATACATTCATGCATAACTGTCCTCTGTACTCTTGCTGACTTTGACTTCTCCTAGCTCTCTCAGAACCTGCAAAACTGGGGTCAAGGGAGTGGGATGAGCTCTAGAGCCCAGTGAGGAGGAACAATAAAAACAGTTCATTCATTACATGCTCTCATGAAATGCATCACATCACAAACATATCATCTCAAGGATGAACTTGTCACCATAGCCCTCTACATACATAATAGTATGTCCAACTGTGCCAGGGGCGATGAGGCCTCACCTGGACTACTCTGAAGTAACTCATATCATAACATGTCCAACTGTGCCAGGGGCGATTAGGCCTCACCTGGACTGCTCTGAGCTCTGATCTGACAGCCCAGCTGTCTCACTCATAGTACCAGGAGCGACCTGGACTAACCAGGGGCGACCTGGTATGGCTATCTCATGCCACAACTCTGTATCTGTGCTCTATCAAGGGCTAAGGATCATCCAACATTCATCCACACAAATATCAGCTTATGCAATGCAGCATATTCGTGGAATCTAATGCAATACAACCTAATACATAACATGGCATTTTATTATGCATGGATCATGCTAGATTCGTGTCATTTCTGAATGTAAAATAGTACAGTTAGTTCCACTCACCTGTAGCCACTGCTTGGCTAACTCTGGGCTACCTCTAACTCTGCAACAGCTACGACTGCTAAACACCTCGGTTCCTCGGGTCCAATCCTACAATGGAGGACGCAAATGAGGCACCACACATACTCTATACAACTGAGAAACAACTCCCCAAAACCCCTCTAGACTACCTCAAAATATGCATGCAAAACAAGCAAAGGAAGGCTGGACAGGGCACCTTCGGCGGCACCTTCGGCGGCCGAATGTCTCCTCCAGAGACGAAAGTCAGGCATGTTCGGCGGCCTAACTTGGACTTTCGGGGGCCGAACCTGAGTTTAGCCAGAACTCAGTTTCGTGCACAAGGACGCCTGTCAGTCCCTCCATCACCTGTTCAGACCTCAACACATGCATTTAACCCTTCTAAAACATGCATAAACACTTCAACAAGCCTAAGGGAGCTTCAAATAACTTTAAACTCCAACAAACAAGCTCACAAGACACACAGCAAACATAAAGGATTCATAAACCCTATGATGCACATCTCATGCAAACTCATGCCTAGCTCCCTTTTCCCTTTACAAAACTCATAAAAACATCATAAGAACCATGGATCAACACTTACCTCTTGAAGAACAAAGGCTGAGATGATCCAAACTCAAAGATATGGAGAAACCAAGCTTCAAAAGCTTCAAACTCCAAAACCTTGTTTAAAGCTCACAACTCTTCAAAACAAGGGTAAAACTCATTACAACCGTGAAAGATTTGAAGAAAAACCATGAAAATACTTTAAGGAGATCAAGACCTCACCTAGGTCAGAAGGAGAGAAGAAACCTCCTTCTTTTTCTGCCACTCGGTGCCCTTATAGATGAGCAACCGCCTCAGGTTCGGCTGCCGAATCGCATGCACAATTATGCAACCTTCGGGGGCCGAACTTAACCTTCGGGGGCCGAAACTAGGGAACTTTAGGCGGCCGAACTTAACCTTAGGGGGCCGAACATGGCAAAATGCCTCCTTGGCCATATCTCTTCAAAACTCAATCCTTTTCTACGCTAAACCTTTAAAACACTTGAAAATATTTTAGAAAACTTTCTCTTACCCTTCCAGAGACCTCTGACATCCTCGAACTCCCCCGGACAGTAGGAATTCCGATGTCTGAATCTAGCCGGGTATTACATTCTTCCCTCCTTTAAAAACATTCGTCCTCGAATGTTAAAACAACAACAATAAACATACAGGGAAACAAGAAGAAAGCCTACCATCGGTCTCTACGAAGAGACACAGATACCCCTGGAGTAAAACTCCCGGGTTGGCTATACTGTCTGACTTTGCTGACCCTTCACTGCTTAAGCTGTGTCTACACTGAGTGTTTACCACTCTTGCTTGTACACAAACGACCTGACTCTTTCATATGACTACTAACTTTTCTTTTCTTTGCCTTTTCTCAGCTTATTCACACTCTTCTGGTTATACTAACCTTTACTTCTCTTTACTTATCACTTCTGTCAGTACACAACAACTGACTTGAATCTTTCATCTGACTACGGATCTTCCTTTCTCTTTGATGCTTCTCGGCTTTATAACTCTACGGAAATGCTAGATGACTTGGCTATCACGTTCTCTCTCTCTACTTACTTTCGATGTTATATTGTGACACATCACAATGAAACAAACATGCCCTGAAATTGCACTCAGCTTACAGAACTTGACCTCTATGCCATGTTCTCTGAAAATCTACAACATTTCGTAGATAACGGGCATGCTTCTCTGTTTCTCTAAACTATTCTACGATTTTGCTGCGCACTCTGATCCTTGCCCGCTTTTCTTCTTCTTTACTATACTGGCTTCTTCTCTTTTGATCCCTTTTTAACTACACTGGACTATCTCTAGAGAGCTCGCTAGCTCTCTAGCTTAGCTGTTTCTATAGGCTCAACTGATAAGCGACTTCTGACTGAGGGCAGCTCACATCGCAGTTGCCTCACCCAGAAGATACTGTCTGGTATACTCAGAGTCGCTGAGCAGGTTTACCCCTTATTGCGGGTTTAGACTCTTCACTATGATCAAGATGTCAGTTTTCTAACTTTCGACATATAGTTCCCAACTCTCAGATCTCTTCTAGAAAACCACTAGCTTCTACTAGCTGGTCCTATAGCTCATCCATTTTACATGGAAACACCTGTCCTGGTAGTGCTTTTGTGCAACTGCTCACAGTCGTTACAAAATTTCAAGGTTTCATCCTTCGTTTCTCATACTGACACTGGAACATTCCAGGATGAGGTACGAGGTCGGATATAACCTTTCTCTACCAAGCTTCTCTATTCTATGCTGACTAGGCTCTCTCTGCAGGTGCCATTCTGTAGGGTAGAAGGAAAGAAATGGTTCCGCGTCCAGACACCACTTCTATTCCACACTCTGACTCCCTGACAGATGGTAAACCTGACAGCTCGTCTGGGAAAAACATTTAGAACTTGCTAGCAACGGGCACTGAGGCTGATTCCCTGATCTGACTCCTAAACGCGCTCACAAGAGTTAGAACCCTCTGATACCCTTTCTTGTGTACCGTTGAGCCTACTGGGCTGACATCAAACCTCTAGGCACCTATACTCTGTCCATTTCAAGGACTCTCTCTGATCCATCTTAGCCTCTGAACTCTCTTACCTTGTCTCTACAGACACAGACACAAGTAGTACAATGAGTAAGTAGCCAATCCGCCCTAGAATGACATCAACTAGTCAACTCTAGAACCATAAGGTCAGCTGGATAGTCTCTACTCACTCCAACCGCTAAACTGCTCTGACTGACTGACTCTGCCTCAGATGGATCATACTCGGGTCCACTAACCCAGAGCAAAATACTCTAAGCCTAGAAGTCATTCAACCCACTCGAGTCACAGCTCACTAAGTCACAAGGAAGTAGGAACACGCGGGTTTAAAACAAAGCATACACATCCGAACATCCACAAGTGAACATACCTGACGTCACTGTGTTCGATGTGATAGTTTCCTACTGAGTCAGAGTGAAGATCCGAACTATAGGTAACGGACCTTCTCTCGGGAACGTACTAATGAAAAGGCTAACCCTTTCCTCTGCCTCAATTTAGGACCGAACTGAAAGCTCCTCCTGAACGTACCCTGAGTCTTACTCGTTTCTTTCTCTATTTCATTCTAGTTTGCGTATTCTTTTTCTTTCTTTTGTTTTGTTACTCTAATCTATGACACTTATTTTTTTTCTTACTCTTAGTCTTTTCTTACTCTGTTCTTTGACTGATTTCTTATACTGGAGGGCTGCACTCAGAGATGAGAGATCACCCCTATACCTGGATAAAAAGCATCTCATAGCACCACTCTCGAATATCTTTCCTGGTTCACTATCTCGCTATTCCTCATTTGGCTTTTCCTATCTCTCGCACTCTCCTTACCATTCTTCGTTCTCACTCTCTTCGTTTAGCGGGTGGTACACCTGATGACTTGTCTGGGTCCTATCGATAACTTGTCTCTGGCTGTGGGCACTACAACTGTTCCCCTTCTAATCTGACTAACTACGCTGTTCTCTGACACAAACAAGAAACCGATGATAACCTCTCCTAAACAGCGTAAGAGCCTCTAGGGCTGATAGCAAACTTCTAGGCAGCTCTACTTTGTCCCCTCACACATTACCTGTGATCCATCCATCCTGGTCTAAGCCTGACTATTCTGCCTCCGCTATCGAAGGTAGTACGATGAGTAGCTAGTCCATCCACCCCTAGAATGACATCAACCAGTCACTCTAGAACCACAAGGTCAGCTGGAAGGCACCTACTCAAAACTCGCACTCAACTCTATTGGCAGACTAACTCTGCCACTGACGGATCACACTTGAGTCTATTGACCCAAAGAGGACATTCTAATCCCAGAAGTTATCAAACCCATACTCTCGACGGCTCTCACGACCCTAAGGAAAGCGAAACATCAGAGTCACTATGAACAAACACATCAAAACATATGGAAGTGAAACGTACCTGTCACTGCCAGGTCCGATGTGTCAGCCTCCTGCTGCGTCAAAGCGAAGATCCGTGCTGGTACTGATGGATCTTCCCCTGGGGAACCTGTGGAAGAAGGGATCTGCCTCTGCCCTGCGCCATGGCTAGAGCTTCTGGCTGAGCCACTCTGTCTGAGACTGTTTGCTGGGACTGTGGTATCAAAGTCGCGGTGGAACACTCACGTGCTATGTGCCTCTCCTGTCCGCACCTGAAACATGCTGTTGTCCCTACTAAACAGACTCCTTTGTGCGACCTACCGCACCTCGGACATTTTGAGGTATTCAAACCAGAACTCGAACCCTCACCTATTCCCAGACCAGACTTTATCTGCTTCCAGAACTTATTCTTCTTTGATCGTCTGAGGCCTCTACCTCCCTTCTTCCTTTCTATACCAGCCTCGTGCAGAGGGGAGAGATTCACATCACTTGTCCCTGCAAGTTTGGCACTAGCTTGTCTCTTCTGTGCCATATCTACTATATCATGGAACCTCTTCCTTGCGCTATCTGGAAAAGCCCCTTCGGCAAACTCTGTTGCAAACTGTTCCCAGGATAATCTTTCTACCCTCGGGTTCACATACTGGTTGAACCATTCCCTTGCCTTTTCACAGTTCAAGGTGACCCCTGCCATCTGAATGGCTCTACTCTCACTGGCTCCCAACTCATCAGTTATCATCTTGACCGTTCTGAGATACTCAACAGGGTCATCACCAGTCTCAAACTTGGGAATATCTAACCGTAAATAATCTGTCAGCTGCACCATACTTTCTCCAGGTGAACTAAGCTTAGGTTTTTGGATGACTAGGGCTACTGGTTCTACTGGTGGTGGAGGAGGTGTAACTTGCCCTGGGTTAGGGTTTACTGACCTTGGGTAACAAAAGAAGGGTGGACACATGGTATACTGTGGATATGATGGTGGATATGGCGGATAAAAGGGAGGATAGGGCATAAAGGTGGGATATGGGTGATATCTAGGCAACTCTGATGTACCTCTCATCGGGTACTCTGTCCCCCACTGGTAGGGTGGATACTGAGGTGGAACAAACCTCGAGGCCTGAGTGCCTCCTTGGGACTCATCCATATCTCCTCCTAATCCGCTCATACCAAAGCCGCCCTCCCTACTCTGGTCATCCTTCTCTCTTTCTCTCATAAGCCCTGACATACCACTCTGGACAACTCCCCTTCTACTCTCCTCAACAGACCTTCTAGGGTCCCTTGATGTACCTTCTCTGCTTACACTATCTGATGTTGCCCTTTGCAGAACGGGGAGGTGAGCATCCATGTCCTCATCCTCCGGCGGAGCTCCAGTCAATCTACCAGATCGACGAGTTCCTCTCATCCTGCCTCTGTAAAGCACAACAGCACACAAAAATATCATCACATGATCCATATGAGAACACATGAATCCTTAGCACATATCAAACATATTCATAGCACATGTTGCTCATCATGGCATTTCACATCATCATGCAAGACAGGACTCCACATCCTATCCTAGTGGACATGATCTTAACTTATTGTGCTTTCCCTCCTATACAAGACACGACCTCTTTCCGATGTGGGCTATCCCAACACACCGTACTCTTGAGGCCCTATGCTCTGATACCAATCTGTAATGACCCGGAAACCGGTACCCCTCAGTAACGGTCCGAACCATCACTGGCACTAGGATCCAGATCGGCTTAAGGCCGCCGGGACCCGTAGTCAGCCAACTATACTCTCTGTGTACCTGATAAATCCCATTCATCATATAAAACAATACTCACAATCCTGTAAACCTCTGTAGGCTTAACCACTGCTACTCAGAAATGTCAATCTGAAATGGCCCTCAGGGCCTGTACCAGGGACTACTATCTGCTGTGGTCCAGGGATTAACACAATCTGTAACACATCCCACTGGTATCTCATCGAAGCCATACATTAAGCCTAACTCACACATTTCTCATCAAGAAACGTAAAACAGGATTGTGTACAAGGGATGAATCACACATCACACTATAGCAGTGACACTAGGGAAAGCATAAGTCTATCCAGTATATGACAGTACATATCTATCTATTACATTACAACTAATCTTTCAATTACATCATGTCCACTATCCTATTACAACATACATTCATGCATAACTGTCCTCTGTACTCTTGCTGACTTTGACTTCTCCTAGCTCTATCAGAACCTGCAAAACTGGGGTCAAGGGAGTGGGATGAGCTCTAGAGCCCAGTGAGGAGGAACAATAAAAACAGTTCATTCATTACATGCTCTCATGAAATGCATCACATCACAAACATATCATCTCAAGGATGAACTTGTCACCATAGCCCTCTACATACATAATAGTATGTCCAACTGTGCCAGGGGCGATGAGGCCTCACCTGGACTACTCTGAAGTAACTCATATCATAACATGTCCAACTGTGCCAGGGGCGATTAGGCCTCACCTGGACTGCTCTGAGCTCTGATCTGACAGCCCAGCTGTCTCACTCATAGTACCAGGAGCGACCTGGACTAACCAGGGGCGACCTGGTATGGCTATCTCATGCCACAACTCTGTATCTGTGCTCTATCAAGGGCTAAGGATCATCCAACATTCATCCACACAAATATCAGCTTATGCAATGCAGCATATTCGTGGAATCTAATGCAATACAACCTAATACATAACATGGCATTTTATGATGCATGGATCATGCTAGATTCGTGTCATTTCTGAATGTAAAATAGTACAGTTAGTTCCACTCACCTGTAGCCACTGCTTGGCTAACTCTGGGCTACCTCTAACTCTGCAACAGCTACGACTGCTAAACACCTCGGTTCCTCGGGTCCAATCCTACAATGGAGGACGCAAATGAGGCACCACACATACTCTATACAACTGAGAAACAACTCCCCAAAACCCCTCTAGACTACCTCAAAATATGCATGCAAAACAAGCAAAGGAAGGCTGGACAGGGCACCTTCGGCGGCACCTTCGGCGGCCGAATGTCTCCTCCAGAGACGAAAGTCAGGCATGTTCGGCGGCCTAACTTGGACTTTCGGGGGCCGAACCTGAGTTTAGCCAGAACTCAGTTTCGTGCACAAGGACGCCTGTCAGTCCCTCCATCACCTGTTCAGACCTCAACACATGCATTTAACCCTTCTAAAACATGCATAAACACTTCAACAAGCCTAAGGGAGCTTCAAATAACTTTAAACTCCAACAAACAAGCTCACAAGACACACAGCAAACATAAAGGATTCATAAACCCTATGATGCACATCTCATGCAAACTCATGCCTAGCTCCCTTTTCCCTTTACAAAACTCATAAAAACATCATAAGAACCATGGATCAACACTTACCTCTTGAAGAACAAAGGCTGAGATGATCCAAACTCAAAGATATGAAGAAACCAAGCTTCAAAAGCTTCAAACTCCAAAACCTTGTTTAAAGCTCACAACTCTTCAAAACAAGGGTAAAACTCATTACAACCGTGAAAGATGTGAAGAAAAACCATGAAAATACTTTAAGGAGATCAAGACCTCACCTAGGTCAGAAGGAGAGAAGAAACCTCCTTCTTTTTCTGCCACTCGGTGCCCTTATAGATGAGCAACCGCCTCAGGTTCGGCTGCCGAATCGCATGCACAATTATGCAACCTTCGGGGGCCGAACTTAACCTTCGGGGGCCGAAACTAGGGAACTTTAGGCGGCCGAACTTAACCTTAGGGGGCCGAACATGGCAAAATGCCTCCTTGGCCATATCTCTTCAAAACTCAATCCTTTTCTACGCTAAACCTTTAAAACACTTGAAAATATTTTAGAAAACTTTCTCTTACCCTTCCAGAGACCTCTGACATCCTCGAACTCCCCCGGACAGTAGGAATTCCGATGTCTGAATCTAGCCGGGTATTACAATAGTCTTGGCAGTTTTAGCGATAGAAGTAGTTTTGCCGAAATCGGGCACCGAATGTAACATTGGTGATAGACTTGGCAGTTTTTGGGAGGGAAGCTGATAGTCCGAAATCGGGCACAGGATGTAACATGGGTGATAGACTTGGCAGTTTTTGGGATGGAAGCTGATAGTCCGAAATCGGGCACCGGATGTAACATCGGTGATAGATTTGGCAGTTTTTCGGATGGAAGCTGCTAGTCCGAAATCGGTCACCGGATGTAACATGGGTGATAGACTTGGCGGTTTTTGGGATGGAAGCTGATAGTCCGAAATCGGGCACCGGATGTAACATGGGTGATAGACTTGGAAGTTTTTAGGATGGAAGCTGTTACTCCGAAATCGAACCAAGGATGTAACATGCGTGATAAACTTTGCAAATTTTGGGATGGAAGCTGATAGTCTGAAATCGGGCACCGGATCTAACATGGGTGATAGACTTGACAGTTTTTTGGGTGGAAGCTGATAGTTCAAAATCAGGCACCGGATGTAACATGGGTGATTGACTTGGCAGTTTTTAGGATGGAAGCTGTTAGTCCGAAATCGGGCATCGGATGTAACATGGGTGATAGACTTGGCAATTTTTGGAATAGAAGCTGTTTTGCTGAAATCGGGCACCGGATGTAACATGGGTGATAGACTTGGCTGTTTTTGGGATGGAAGCTGTTGGTTTGAAATCCAGCACCAGATGTAACATGGGTGATAGACTTGGCAGTTTTTGGGACGGAAGCTGATAGTCCGAAATCAGGCACCGGATGTAACATGGGTGATAGACTTAGCAGTTTTTGAGATGGAAGCTGTTAGTCCGAGATCGGGCACCGGATGTAACATGGGTGATAGACTTGGCAGTTTTTGGGATGGAAGCTGATAGTCCGAAATCGGGCACCGGATGTAACATGGGTGATAGACTTGGCAATTTTTGCGATAGAAGCTATTTTGCTGAAATCGGGCACCGGATATAAGATGGGTGATAGACTTGGAAGTTTTTAGAATGAAAGCTGTTCGTCTGAAATCCGGCATCGAATGTAACATGGGTGATAGACTTGGCAGTTTTGGCGATAGAAGCTGTTTTGCCGAAATCGGGCACCGGATGTAACATGGGTGATAGACTTGGCAGTTTTTGGGAGTAAGTTGATAGTCCGAAATCGGGCACCGGATGTAACATGGGTGATAGACTTGGCAGTTTTTGGGATGGAAGCTAATAGTCCGAAATCGGGCACCGGATGTAACATGGGTGATAGACTTGGCAGTTTTTGGGATGGAACCTGTTAGTCCGAAATCGGGCAAAGGATGTAACATGCGTGATAAACTTTGCAAATTTTGGGATGGAAGCTGATAGTCTGAAATCGGGCACCGGATCTAACATGGGTGATAGACTTGACAGTTTTTTAGGTAGAAGCTGATAGTTCAAAATCAGGCACCGGATGTAACATGGGTGATTGACTTGGAAGTTTTTAGGATGGAAGCTGTTAGTCCGAAATCGGACATCGGATGTAACATGGGTGATAGACTTGGCAATTTTTGGAATAGAAGCTGTTTTGCTGAAATCGGGTACCGGATTTAACATGGGTGATAGACTTGGCTGTTTTTGGGATGGAAGCTGTTGGTTTAAAATCCAGCACCAGATGTAACATGGGTGATAGACTTGGCAGTTTTTGGGACGGAAGCTGATAGTCCGAAATCAGGCACCGGATGTAACATGGGTGATAGACTTAGCAGTTTTTGAGATGGAAGCTGTTAGTCCGAGATCGGGCACCGGATGTAACATGGGTGATAGACTTGGTAGTTTTTGGGATGGAAGCTGATAGTCCGAAATCGGGCACCGGATGTAACATGGGTGATAGACTTGGCAGTTATTGGGTTGGAATCTATTAGTCCGAAGTCGGGCACCGGATGTAACATGGGTGATAGACTTGGCAATTTTTGCGATAGAAGCTGTTTTGCTGAAATCGGGCACCGGATATAAGATGGGTGATAGACTTGGCAGTTTTTAGGATGGAAGCTGTTCGTCTGAAATCCGGCATCGGATGTAACATGGGTGATAGTCTTGGCAGTTTTAGCGATAGAAGTAGTTTTGCCGAAATCGGGCACCGAATGTAACATTGGTGATAGACTTGGCAGTTTTTGGGAGGGAAGCTGATAGTCCGAAATCGGGCACAGGATGTAACATGGGTGATAGACTTGGCAGTTTTTGGGATGGAAGCTGATAGTCCGAAATCGGGCACCGGATGTAACATCGGTGATAGATTTGGCAGTTTTTCGGATGGAAGCTGCTAGTCCGAAATCGGTCACCGGATGTAACATGGGTGATAGACTTGGCGGTTTTTGGGATGGAAGTTGATAGTCCGAAATCGGGCACCGGATGTAACATGGGTGATAGACTTGGAAGTTTTTAGGATGGAAGCTGTTAGTCCGAAATCGAACCAAGGATGTAACATGCGTGATAAACTTTGCAAATTTTGGGATGGAAGCTGATAGTCTGAAATCGGGCACCGGATCTAACATGGGTGATAGACTTGACAGTTTTTTGGGTGGAAGCTGATAGTTCAAAATCAGGCACCGGATGTAACATGGGTGATTGACTTGGCAGTTTTTAGGATGGAAGCTGTTAGTCCGAAATCGGGCATCGGATGTAACATGGGTGATAGACTTGGCATTTTTTGGAATAGAAGCTGTTTTGCTGAAATCGGGCACCGGATGTAACATGGGTGATAGACTTGGCTGTTTTTGGGATGGAAGCTGTTGGTTTGAAATCCAGCACCAGATGTAACATGGGTGATAGACTTGGCAGTTTTTGGGACGGAAGCTGATAGTCCGAAATCAGGCACCGGATGTAACATGGGTGATAGACTTAGCAGTTTTTGAGATGGAAGCTGTTAGTCCGAGATCGGGCACCGGATGTAACATGGGTGATAGACTTGGCAGTTTTTGGGATGGAAGCTGATAGTCCGAAATCGGGCACCGGATGTAACATGGGTGATAGACTTGGCAATTTTTGCGATAGAAGCTATTTTGCTGAAATCGGGCACCGGATATAAGATGGGGGATAGACTTGGAAGTTTTTAGGATGAAAGTTGTTCGTCTGAAATCCGGCATCGAATGTAACATGGGTGATAGACTTGGCAGTTTTTGCGATAGAAGCTGTTTTGCCGAAATCGGGCACCGGATGTAACATGGGTGATAGACTTGGCAGTTTTTGGGAGGAAGTTGATAGTCCGAAATCGGGCACCGGATGTAACATGGGTGATAGACTTGGCAGTTTTTGGGATGGAAGCTAATAGTCCGAAATCGGGCACCGGATGTAACATGGGTGATAGACTTGGCAGTTTTTGGGATGGAACCTGTTAGTCCGAAATCGGGCAAAGGATGTAACATGCGTGATAAACTTTGCAAATTTTGGGATGGAAGCTGATAGTCTGAAATCGGGCACCGGATCTAACATGGGTGATAGACTTGACAGTTTTTTAGGTGGAAGCTGATAGTTCAAAATCAGGCACCGGATGTAACATGGGTGATTGACTTGGAAGTTTTTAGGATGGAAGCTGTTAGTCCGAAATCGGACATCGGATGTAACATGGGTGATAGACTTGGCAATTTTTGGAATAGAAGCTGTTTTGCTGAAATCGGGTACCGGATGTAACATGGGTGATAGACTTGGCTGTTTTTGGGATGGAAGCTGTTGGTTTAAAATCCAGCACCAGATGTAACATGGGTGATAGACTTGGCAGTTTTTGGGACGGAAGCTGATAGTCCGAAATCAGGCACCGGATGTAACATGGGTGATAGACATAGCAGTTTTTGAGATGGAAGCTGTTAGTCCGAGATCGGGCACCAGATGTAACATGGGTGATAGACTTGGTAGTTTTTGGGATGGAAGCTGATAGTCCGAAATCGGGCACCGGATGTAACATGGGTGATAGACTTGGCAGTTTTTGCGTTGGAATCTATTAGTCCGAAGTCGGGCACCGGATGTAACATGGGTGATAGACTTGGCAATTTTTGCGATAGAAGCTGTTTTGCTGAAATCGGGCACCGGATATAAGATGGGTGATAGACTTGGCAGTTTTTAGGATGGAAGCTGTTCGTCTGAAATCCGGCATCGGATGTAACATGGGTGATAGTCTTGGCAGTTTTAGCGATAGAAGTAGTTTTGCCGAAATCGGGCACCGAATGTAACATTGGTGATAGACTTGGCAGTTTTTGGGAGGGAAGCTGATAGTCCGAAATCGGGCACAGGATGTAACATGGGTGATAGACTTGGCAGTTTTTGGGATGGAAGCTGATAGTCCGAAATCGGGCACCGGATGTAACATCGGTGATAGATTTGGCAGTTTTTCGGATGGAAGCTGCTAGTCCGAAATCGGTCACCGGATGTAACATGGGTGATAGACTTGGCGGTTTTTGGGATGGAAGCTGATAGTCCGAAATCGGGCACCGGATGTAACATGGGTGATAGACTTGGCAGTTTTTAGGATGGAAGCTGTTAGTCCGAAATCGAACCAAGGATGTAACATGCGTGATAAACTTTGCAAATTTTGGGATGGAAGCTGATAGTCTGAAATCGGGCACCGGATCTAACATGGGTGATAGACTTGACAGTTTTTTGGGTGGAAGCTGATAGTTCAAAATTGTAATACCCGGCGTGAGTCTGGCGTCGGCATTCCGGAATCCAGGATGTCGAAGTAGGTTTTATGGTCTTAAGTGCTGTGTTTGATGAGATGTTTGAGGCTAAGGGAAGTGTGTGTTTGAGTTGAAATGACCTAAGGCAGGTGAGCTAAGTTCGGCCGCCGAAAGTAAGTTCGGCCGCCGAAAGTGTTTGGCTTCCGAAGGGAAGTTCGGCCTCCGAAGGTTCCATGGTCTTGCCTGTGATTGGGCAGCTGACGATGAGTTGGCTAGTGAGCTGAGTCATGTTTGTTTTGACAAGTGTTGGCCTCAGATTCTTGCCATGGAATGACCACGTCTCTTATGACTCATCTGTACATGTTTTTGGTTGTTCTCACAGCAGTTTGATAACCCCAAACCAAATCTAACATACAACACAGAAACAGAAAACATCAAAAACACCATTAAAAACCTAAGCATGCATCTCCTTTCTCAAATCCCCCTAAAACCTTCAGAAAAACATATTCAAGAACATCACTTACCTCCTGTAGTAAGAAACTACACACTCTGAACAAGGGAAAACGGATCACCTCCTCTCACACTAGTTTGCCCCCGCGAGTTGTGCATGTTCGGCTCTGTTTGGGGGATTCGGCCGCCGAAGGTGCCGCCGAAGGTTAGAGACGTTTTGGCCCCCGAAACTTGCCCCGAAAGGGTTCGGCCGCCGAAGCTTGAGATTCGGCCGCCGAAGGTGCTTGAGTTTCGTCTCTGGAGAGGACATTCGGCCGCCGAACCTGCCGCCGAAAGTGTTCTGTCCAGCTTTTCTTTTGCATGCTTTACATGGCTAGTGAAGTGTGTTTCAGGGGATTCTTGGGGAGTTTAATAGACGTATTGATAAGTTAGTTTGGTCCCTCATTTGAGTCCATCTGTATAGGTACAGACCAGAGGAACCAGAGAGAGCAGCAGTGAGTACTGCTCCAGAGATTCAGAACCTGCAGAGTCAGTCAGTCCAGAGCCAGAGGTGAGTGGAACTAAACTTATGACTTTTAATTGAATCACAAACTGCTTTTAGCATATCTCATGCATCATGTTTATGCTTTAGGTTGAGTGCATTAGTCTTCACGAATATGTTGCATTGCATTGTTATTTGATGATGTGAGTAAATGCTGAATGATCCAATAGTCACAGACAGGAAGACCAGGAGCCTTTGACTACGCCCTGGCACGTATAGCAAAGACCAGGAGCCTTTGACTACGCCCTGGCAGGTATATAGCAAAGTCCAGGAGCCTTTGACTACGCCCTGGCAATGGTAAGTTTACAGGTGTTATATACACATATACATATATGACAGGAAGACCAGGTGCTCGATTCTACGCCCTGGCACAGAGTTACTGGGACTATGTGGTGACAGGTTTACTCTTGGTGTGGCTTGTCTGTGATATGATGCATTCCATGAGATCATATTTTACTGAGATGTATTACTGTTCTACTCACTGGGCTATAGAGCTCATCCCACTCCCTTAACCCCAGTTTTGCAGGTTCAGTGTACAGTGCACAGGGACAGTCCAGCAGAGTACAGGAAAAGAGAAGAGATCTGTAATAGCTTAGAGTGGACATGTAATATTAAAGAGATGTAATAGTTGTTGCTTGACCTAGACCTAGTGATGTATGTTTTGTACATGATCTGTATATGTTATATGTTTTCCTGTATGTGAAAACCAGGCTTAACAGGTATGAGTTACCCATCTAGAGCAAGCTCTAGTCAGGGATACAGAGTACAGAGTACATGAGTACAGAGTACAGAGATAGTGCATGCACAGGTTAAGCCTTGGTTCAGAAAAGAGTTTTATTTTCACTGAAAATGTATGATCATGTATGAGGTTACAGGTACACAGAGAGTATAGCAGGCTTGCTACGGGTTCTGGCGGCCTTAAGCCGACCTGAATCCTAGCGCCGGTGACGGTCCTTTTTGGGGTCGTTACAAAAATCAGGCACCGGATGTAACATGGGTCATTGACTTGGCAGTTTTTGGGATGGAAGCTGTTAGTCCGAAATCGGGCATCGGATGTAACATGGGTGATAGACTTGGCAATTTTTGGAATAGAAGCTGTTTTCTGAAATCGGGCACCGGATGTAACATGGGTGATAGACTTGGCTGTTTTTGGGATGGAAGCTGTTGGTTTGAAATCCAGCACAAGATGTAACATGGGTGATAGACTTGGCAGTTTTTGGGACGGAAGCTGATAGTCCGAAATCAGGCACCGGATGTAACATGGGTGATAGACTTAGCAGTTTTTGAGATGGAAGCTGTTAGTCCGAGATCGGGCACCGGATGTAACATGGGTGATAGACTTGGCAGTTTTTGGGATGGAAGCTGATAGTCCGAAATCGGGCACCGGATATAAGATGGGTGATAGACTTGGAAGTTTTTAGGATGAAAGCTGTTCGTCTGAAATCCGGCATCGAATGTAACATGGGTGATAGACTTGGCAGTTTTTGCGATAGAAGCTGTTTTGCCGAAATCGGGCACCGGATGTAACATGGGTGATAGACTTGGCAGTTTTTGGGAGGAAGTTGATAGTCCGAAATCGGGCACCGGATGTAACATGGGTGATAGTTTGGCAGTTTTTGGGATGGAAGCTAATAGTCCGAAATCGGGCACCGGATGTAACATGGGTGATAGACTTGGCAGTTTTTGGGATGGAACCTGTTAGTCCGAAATAGGGCAAAGGATGTAACATGCGTGATAAACTTTGCAAATTTTGGGATGGAAGCTGATAGTCTGAAATCGGGCACCGGATCTAACATGGGTGATAGACTTGACAGTTTTTTAGGTGGAAGCTGATAGTTCAAAATCAGGCACCGGATGTAACATGGGTGATTGACTTGGAAGTTTTTAGGATGGAAGCTGTTAGTCCGAAATCGGACATCGGATGTAACATGGGTGATAGACTTGGCAATTTTTGGAATAGAAGCTGTTTTGCTGAAATCGGGTACCGGATGTAACATGGGTGATAGACTTGGCTGTTTTTGGGATGGCAGCTGTTGGTTTAAAATCCAGCACCAGATGTAACATGGGTGATAGACTTGGCAGTTTTTGGGACGGAAGCTGATAGTCCGAAATCAGGCACCGGATGTAACATGGGTGATAGACTTGGCATTTTTTGGAATAGAAGCTGTTTTGCTGAAATCGGGCACCGGATGTAACATGGGTGATAGACTTGGCTGTTTTTGGGATGGAAGCTGTTGGTTTGAAATCCAGCACCTGATGTAACATGGGTGATAGACTTGGCAGTTTTTGGGACGGAAGCTGATAGTCCGAAATCAGGCACCGGATGTAACATGGGTGATAGACTTAGCAGTTTTTGAGATGGAAGCTGTTAGTCCGAGATCGGGCACCGGATGTAACATGGGTGATAGACTTGGAAGTTTTTGGGATGGAAGCTGATAGTCCGAAATCGGGCACCGGATGTAACATGGGTGATAGACTTGGCAATTTTTGCGATAGAAGCTATTTTGCTGAAATCGGGCACCGGATATAAGATGGGGGATAGACTTGGAAGTTTTTAGGATGAAAGCTGTTCGTCTGAAATCCGGCATCGAATGTAACATGGGTGATAGACTTGGCAGTTTTTGCGATAGAAGCTGTTTTGCCGAAATCGGGCACCGGATGTAACATGGGTGATAGACTTGGCAGTTTTTGGGAGGAAGTTGATAGTCCGAAATCGGGCACCGGATGTAACATGGGTGATAGACTTGGCAGTTTTTGGGATGGAAGCTAATAGTCCGAAATCGGGCACCGGATGTAACATGGGTGATAGACTTGGCAGTTTTTGGGATGGAACCTGTTAGTCCGAAATCGGGCAAAGGATGTAACATGCGTGATAAACTTTGCAAATTTTGGGATGGAAGCTGATAGTCTGAAATCGGGCACCGGATCTAACATGGGTGATAGACTTGACAGTTTTTTAGGTGGAAGCTGATAGTTCAAAATCAGGCACCGGATGTAACATGGGTGATTGACTTGGAAGTTTTTAGGATGGAAGCTGTTAGTCCGAAATCGGACATCGGATGTAACATGGGTGATAGACTTGGCAATTTTTGGAATAGAAGCTGTTTTGCTGAAATCGGGTACCGGATGTAACATGGGTGATAGACTTGGCTGTTTTTGGGATGGAAGCTGTTGGTTTAAAATCCAGCACCAGATGTAACATGGGTGATAGACTTGGCAGTTTTTGGGACGGAAGCTGATAGTCCGAAATCAGGCACCGGATGTAACATGGGTGATAGACATAGCAGTTTTTGAGATGGAAGCTGTTAGTCCGAGATCGGGCACCAGATGTAACATGGGTGATAGACTTGGTAGTTTTTGGGATGGAAGCTGATAGTCCGAAATCGGGCACCGGATGTAACATGGGTGATAGACTTGGCAGTTTTTGCGTTGGAATCTATTAGTCCGAAGTCGGGCACCGGATGTAACATGGGTGATAGACTTGGCAATTTTTGCGATAGAAGCTGTTTTGCTGAAATCGGGCACCGGATATAAGATGGGTGATAGACTTGGCAGTTTTTAGGATGGAAGCTGTTCGTCTGAAATCCGGCATCGGATGTAACATGGGTGATAGTCTTGGCAGTTTTAGCGATAGAAGTAGTTTTGCCGAAATCGGGCACCGAATGTAACATTGGTGATAGACTTGGCAGTTTTTTGGAGGGAAGCTGATAGTCCGAAATCGGGCACAGGATGTAACATGGGTGATAGACTTGGCAGTTTTTGGGATGGAAGCTGATAGTCCGAAATCGGGCACCGGATGTAACATCGGTGATAGATTTGGTAGTTTTTCGGATGGAAGCTGCTAGTCCGAAATCGGTCACCGGATGTAACATGGGTGATAGACTTGGCGGTTTTTGGGATGGAAGCTGATAGTCCGAAATCGGGCACCGGATGTAACATGGGTGATAGACTTGGCAGTTTTTAGGATGGAAGCTGTTAGTCCGAAATCGAACCAAGGATGTAACATGCGTGATAAACTTTGCAAATTTTGGGATGGAAGCTGATAGTCTGAAATCGGGCACCGGATCTAACATGGGTGATAGACTTGACAGTTTTTTGCGTGGAAGCTGATAGTTCAAAATCAGGCACCGGATGTAACATGGGTCATTGACTTGGCAGTTTTTAGGATGGAAGCTGTTAGTCCGAAATCGGGCATCGGATGTAACATGGGTGATAGACTTGGCAATTTTTGGAATAGAAGCTGTTTTGCTGAAATCGGGCACCGGATGTAACATGGGTGATAGACTTGGCTGTTTTTGGGATGGAAGCTGTTGGTTTGAAATCCAGCACCAGATGTAACATGGGTGATAGACTTGGCAGTTTTTGGGACGGAAGCTGATAGTCCGAAATCAGGCACCGGATGTAACATGGGTGAAAGACTTAGCAGTTTTTGAGATGGAAGCTGTTAGTCCGAGATCGGGCACCGGATGTAACATGGGTGATAGACTTGGCAGTTTTTGGGATGGAAGCTGATAGTCCGAAATCGGGCACCGGATATAAGATGGGTGATAGACTTGGAAGTTTTTAGGATGAAAGCTGTTCGTCTGAAATCCGGCATCGAATGTAACATGGGTGATAGACTTGGCAGTTTTTGCGATAGAAGCTGTTTTGCCGAAATCGGGCACCGGATGTAACATGGGTGATAGACTTGGCAGTTTTTGGGAGGAAGTTGATAGTCCGAAATCGGGCACCGGATGTAACATGGGTGATAGACTTGGCAGTTTTTGGGATGGAACCTGTTAGTCCGAAATCGGGCAAAGGATGTAACATGCGTGATAAACTTTGCAAATTTTGGGATGGAAGCTGATAGTCTGAAATCGGGCACCGGATCTAACATGGGTGATAGACTTGACAGTTTTTTAGGTGGAAGCTGATAGTTCAAAATCAGGCACCGGATGTAACATGGGTGATTGACTTGGAAGTTTTTAGGATGGAAGCTGTTAGTCCGAAATCGGACATCGGATGTAACATGGGTGATAGACTTGGCAATTTTTGGAATAGAAGCTATTTTGCTGAAATCGGGTACCGGATGTAACATGGGTGATAGACTTGGCTGTTTTTGGGATGGCAGCTGTTGGTTTAAAATCCAGCACCAGATGTAACATGGGTGATAGACTTGGCAGTTTTTGGGACGGAAGCTGATAGTCCGAAATCAGGCACCGGATGTAACATGGGTGATAGACTTAGCAGTTTTTGAGATGGAAGCTGTTAGTCCGAGATCGGGCACCGGATGTAACATGGGTGATAGACTTGGCAGTTTTTGGGATGGAAGCTGATAGTCCGAAATCGGGCACCGGATGTAACATGGGTGATAGACTTGGCAATTTTTGCGATAGAAGCTATTTTGCTGAAATCGGGCACCGGATATAAGATGGGTGATAGACTTGGAAGTTTTTAGGATGAAAGCTGTTCGTCTAAAATCCGGCATCGAATGTAACATGGGTGATAGACTTGGCAGTTTTTGCGATAGAAGCTGTTTTGCCGAAATCGGGCACCGGATGTAACATGGGTGATAGACTTGGCAGTTTTTGGGAGGGAAGTTGATAGTCCGAAATCGGGCACCGGATGTAACATGGGTGATAGACTTGGCAGTTTTTGGGATGGAAGCTGATAGTCCGAAATCGGGCACCGGATGTAACATGGGTGATATACTTGGCAGTTTTTGGGATGGAAGCTGTTAGTCCGAAATCGGGCACCGGATGTAACATGGGTGATAGACTTGGCAATTTTTGCGATAAAAGCTATTTTGCTGCAATCGGGCACCGGATATAAGATGGGTGATAGACTTGGAAGTTTTTAGGATGAAAGCTGTTCGTCTTAAATCCGGCATCGAATGTAACATGGGTGATAGACTTGGCAGTTTTTGCGATAGAAGCTGTTTTGCCGAAATCGGGCACTGGATATAACATGGGCGATAGACTTGGCAGTTTTTGGGAGGGAAGCTGATAGTCCGAAATCAGGCACCGGATGTAACATGGGTGATAGACTTGGCAGTTTTTGGGATGGAAGCTGATAGTCCGAAATCGGGCACCGGATGTAACATGGGTGATGTACTTTGCAGTTTTTGGGATGGAAGCTGTTAGTCCGAAATCGGGCAAAGGATGTAACATGCATGATAAACTTTGCAAATTTTGGGATGGAAGCTGATAGTCCGAAATCGGGCACCGGATCTAACATGGGTGATAGACTTGACAGTTTTTTGGGTGGAAGCTGATAGTTCAAAATCAGGCACCGAATGTAACATGGGTGATTGACTTTGCAGTTTTTAGGATGGAAGCTGTTAGTCCGAAATTGGGGATCAGATGTAACATGGGTGATAGACTTGGCAATTTTTGGAATAAAAGCTGTTTTGCTGAAATCGGGCACCGGATGTAACATGGGTGATAGACTTGGCTGTTTTTGGGATGGAAGCTGATAGTCCGAAATCAGGCACCGGATGTAACATGGGTGATAGACTTAGCAGTTTTTGAGATGGAAGCTGTTAGACCGAGATCGGGCACCGGATGTAACATGGGTGATAGACTTGGCAGTTTTTGGGATGGAAGCTGATAGTCCGAAATCGGGCACCGGATGTAACATGGGTGATAGACTTGGCAATTTTTGCGATAGAAGCTGTTTTGCTGAAATCGGGCACCGGATATAAGATGGGTGATAGACTTGGAAGTTTTTAGAATGAAAGCTGTTCGTCTAAAATCCGGCATCGAATGTAACATGGGTGATAGACTTGGCAGTTTTTGCGATAGAAGCTGTTTTGCCGAAATCGGGCACCGGATGTAACATGGGTGATAGACTTGGCTGTTTTTGGGATGGAAGCTGTTGGTTTGAAATCCAGCACCAGATGTAACATGGGTGATAGACTTGGCAGTTTTTGGGACGGAAGCTGATAGTCCGAAATCAGGCACCGGATGTAACATGGGTGATAGACTTAGCAGTTTTTGAGATGAAAGCTGTTAGACCGAGATCGGGCACCGGATGTAACATGGGTGATAGACTTGGCAGTTTTTGGGATGGAAGCTGATAGTCCGAAATCGGGCACCGGATGTAACATGGGTGATAGACTTGGCAATTTTTGCGATAGAAGCTATTTTGCTGAAATCGGGCACCGGATATAAGATGGGTGATAGACTTGGAAGTTTTTAGGATGAAAGCTGTTCGTCTAAAATCCGGCATCGAATGTAACATGGGTGATAGACTTGGCAGTTTTTGCGATAGAAGCTGTTTTGCCGAAATCGGGCACCGGATGTAACATGGGTGATAGACTTGGCAGTTTTTGGGAGGAAGTTGATAGTCCGAAATCGGGCACCGGATGTAACATGGGTGATAGTTTGGCAGTTTTTGGGATGGAAGCTAATAGTCCGAAATCGGGCACCGGATGTAACATGGGTGATAGACTTGGCAGTTTTTGGGATGGAACCTGTTAGTCCGAAATAGGGCAAAGGATGTAACATGCGTGATAAACTTTGCAAATTTTGGGATGGAAGCTGATAGTCTGAAATCGGGCACCGGATCTAACATGGGTGATAGACTTGACAGTTTTTTAGGTGGAAGCTGATAGTTCAAAATCAGGCACCGGATGTAACATGGGTGATTGACTTGGAAGTTTTTAGGATGGAAGCTGTTAGTCCGAAATCGGGCATCGGATGTAACATGGGTGATAGACTTGGCAATTTTTGGAATAGAAGCTGTTTTGCTGAAATCGGGCACCGGATGTAACATGGGTGATAGACTTGGCTGTTTTTGGGATGGAAGCTGTTGGTTTGAAATCCAGCACCAGATGTAACATGGGTGATAGACTTGGCAGTTTTTGGGACGGAAGCTGATAGTCCGAAATCAGGCACCGGATGTAACATGGGTGATAGACTTAGCAGTTTTTGAGATGGAAGCTGTTAGTCCGAGATCGGGCACCGGATGTAACATGGGTGATAGACTTGGCAGTTTTTGGGATGGAAGCTGATAGTCCGAAATCGGGCACCGGATGTAACATGGGTGATAGACTTGGCAATTTTTGCGATAGAAGCTATTTTGCTGAAATCGGGCACCGGATATAAGATGGGTGATAGACTTGGAAGTTTTTAGGATGAAAGCTGTTCGTCTAAAATCCGGCATCGAATGTAACATGGGTGATAGACTTGGCAGTTTTTGCGATAGAAGCTGTTTTGCCGAAATCGGGCACCGGATGTAACATGGGTGATAGACTTCGCAGTTTTTGGGAGGGAAGTTGATAGTCCGAAATCGGGCACCGGATGTAACATGGGTGATAGACTTGGCAGTTTTTGGGAGTAAGTTGATAGTCCGAAATCGGGCACCGGATGTAACATGGGTGATAGACTTGGCAGTTTTTGGGATGGAAGCTAATAGTCCGAAATCGGGCACCGGATGTAACATGGGTGATAGACTTGGCAGTTTTTGGGATGGAACCTGTTAGTCCGAAATCGGGCAAAGGATGTAACATGCGTGATAAACTTTGCAAATTTTGGGATGGAAGCTGATAGTCTGAAATCGGGCACCGGATCTAACATGGGTGATAGACTTGACAGTTTTTTAGGTGGAAGCTGATAGTTCAAAATCAGGCACCGGATGTAACATGGGTGATTGACTTGGAAGTTTTTAGGATGGAAGCTGTTAGTCCGAAATCGGACATCGGATGTAACATGGGTGATAGACTTGGCAATTTTTGGAATAGAAGCTGTTTTGCTGAAATCGGGTACCGGATTTAACATGGGTGATAGACTTGGCTGTTTTTGGGATGGAAGCTGTTGGTTTAAAATCCAGCACCAGATGTAACATGGGTGATAGACTTGGCAGTTTTTGGGACGGAAGCTGATAGTCCGAAATCAGGCACCGGATGTAACATGGGTGATAGACTTAGCAGTTTTTGAGATGGAAGCTGTTAGTCCGAGATCGGGCACCGGATGTAACATGGGTGATAGACTTGGTAGTTTTTGGGATGGAAGCTGATAGTCCGAAATCGGGCACCGGATGTAACATGGGTGATAGACTTGGCAGTTTTTGGGTTGGAATCTATTAGTCCGAAGTCGGGCACCGGATGTAACATGGGTGATAGACTTGGCAATTTTTGCGATAGAAGCTGTTTTGCTGAAATCGGGCACCGGATATAAGATGGGTGATAGACTTGGCAGTTTTTAGGATGGAAGCTGTTCGTCTGAAATCCGGCATCGGATGTAACATGGGTGATAGTCTTGGCAGTTTTAGCGATAGAAGTAGTTTTGCCGAAATCGGGCACCGAATGTAACATTGGTGATAGACTTGGCAGTTTTTGGGAGGGAAGCTGATAGTCCGAAATCGGGCACAGGATGTAACATGGGTGATAGACTTGGCAGTTTTTGGGATGGAAGCTGATAGTCCGAAATCGGGCACCGGATGTAACATCGGTGATAGATTTGGCAGTTTTTCGGATGGAAGCTGCTAGTCCGAAATCGGTCACCGGATGTAACATGGGTGATAGACTTGGCGGTTTTTGGGATGGAAGTTGATAGTCCGAAATCGGGCACCGGATGTAACATGGGTGATAGACTTGGAAGTTTTTAGGATGGAAGCTGTTAGTCCGAAATCGAACCAAGGATGTAACATGCGTGATAAACTTTGCAAATTTTGGGATGGAAGCTGATAGTCTGAAATCGGGCACCGGATCTAACATGGGTGATAGACTTGACAGTTTTTTGGGTGGAAGCTGATAGTTCAAAATCAGGCACCGGATGTAACATGGGTGATTGACTTGGCAGTTTTTAGGATGGAAGCTGTTAGTCCGAAATCGGGCATCGGATGTAACATGGGTGATAGACTTGGCAATTTTTGGAATAGAAGCTGTTTTGCTGAAATCGGGCACCGGATGTAACATGGGTGATAGACTTGGCTGTTTTTGGGATGGAAGCTGTTGGTTTGAAATCCAGCACCAGATGTAACATGGGTGATAGACTTGGCAGTTTTTGGGACGGAAGCTGATAGTCCGAAATCAGGCACCGGATGTAACATGGGTGATAGACTTAGCAGTTTTTGAGATGGAAGCTGTTAGTCCGAGATCGGGCACCGGATGTAACATGGGTGATAGACTTGGCAGTTTTTGGGATGGAAGCTGATAGTCCGAAATCGGGCACCGGATGTAGCATGGGTGATAGACTTGGCAATTTTTGCGATAGAAGCTATTTTGCTGAAATCGGGCACCGGATATAAGATGGGTGATAGACTTGGATGTTTTTAGGATGAAAGCTGTTCGTCTGAAATCCGGCATCGAATGTAACATGGGTGATAGACTTGGCAGTTTTTGCGATAGAAGCTGTTTTGCCGAAATCGGGCACCGGATGTAACATGGGTGATAGACTTGGCAGTTTTTGGGAGGAAGTTGATAGTCCGAAATCGGGCACCGGATGTAACATGGGTGATAGACTTGGCAGTTTTTGGGATGGAAGCTAATAGTCCGAAATCGGGCACCGGATGTAACATGGGTGATAGACTTGGCAGTTTTTGGGATGGAACCTGTTAGTCCGAAATCGGGCAAAGGATGTAACATGCGTGATAAACTTTGCAAATTTTGGGATGGAAGCTGATAGTCTGAAATCGGGCACCGGATCTAACATGGGTGATAGACTTGACAGTTTTTTGGGTGGAAGCTGATAGTTCAAATCAGGCACCGGATGTAACATGGGTGATTGACTTAGCAGTTTTTAGGATGAAGCTGTTAGTCCGAGATCGGGCCACCGGATGTAACTAATGGTGATAGACTTGGCAATTTGGAGTGGAAGCTGTTTGGCCTGAAATCGGGCCACCGGAAATAGTAACATGGGTGATAGACTTTGGCAATGTTTGGGATGGAAGCTGTGGTTTTTTGAAATCGGGCACCGGATGTAACATGGGTGATAGACTTGGCAGTTTTGGGACGGAAGCTGTTCGTCCGAGATCCGGCACCGGATGTAACATGGGTGATAGACTTGGCAGTTTTTGGGATAGAAGTAGTTTGCCGAATCGGGCACCGAGATGTAACATGGGTGATAGACTTGGCAGTTTTGGAGGGAAGCTGTTAGTCCGAAATCGGGCACCGGAATGTAACATGGGTGATAGACTTGGCAGGTTTTTGCGATAGAAGCTGTTTTGCCGAAATCAGGCACCGGATGTAACATGGGTGATAGACTTGGCAGTTTTTGGGAGGAAAGTTGATAGTCCGAAATCGGGCACCGGATGTAATATGGGTGATAGACTTGGCAGTTTTTGGGATGGAAGCTGATAGTCCGAAATCGGGCACCGGATGTAACATGGGTGATATACTTGGCAGTTTTTGGGATGGAAGCTGTTAGTCCGAAATCGGGCACCGGATATAACATGGATGATAGACTTGGCAATTTTTGCGATAGAAGCTGTTTTGCTGAAATCGGGCACCGGATATAAGATGGGTGATAGACTTGGAAGTTTTTAGGATGAAAGCTGTTCGTGTGAAATCCGGCATCGAATGTAACATGGGTGATAGACTTGGCAGTTTTTGCGATAGAAGCTGTTTTGCCGAAATCGGGCACCGGATATAACATGGGTGATAGACTTGGCAATTTTTGGGAGGGAAGCTGATAGTCCGAAATCGGGCACCGGATGTAACATGGGTGATAGACTTGGCAGTTTTTGGGATGGAAGCTGATAGTCCGAAATCGGGCACCGGATGTAACATGGGTGATATACTTGGCAGTTTTTGGGATGGAAGCTGTTAGTCCGAAATCGGGCAAAGGATGTAACATGCGTGATAAACTTTGCAAATTTTGGGATGGAAGCTGATAGTCCGAAATCGGGCACCGGATCTAACATGGGTGATAGACTTGACAGTTTTTTGGGTGGAAGCTGATAGTTCAAAATCAGGCACCGGATGTAACATGGGTTATTGACTTGGCAGTTTTTAGGATGGAAGCTGTTAGTCCGAAATTGGGCATCGGATGTAACATGGGTGATAGACTTGGCAATTTTTGGAATAGAAGCTGTTTTGCTGAAATCGGGCACCGGATGTAACATGGGTGATAGACTTGGCTGTTTTTGGGATGGAAGCTGTTGGTTTGAAATCCAGCACCAGATGTAACATGGGTGACAGACTTGGCAGTTTTTTGGACGGAAGTTGATAGTCCGAAATTAGGCACCGGATATAACATGGGTGATAGACTTGGCAGTTTTTGCAATAGAAGCTGTTATGCCGAAATCGGGCACCGGATGTAACATGGGTGATAGACTTGGCAGTTTTTGGGATGGAAGCTGATAGTCCGAAATCGGGCACCGGATGTAACATGGGTGATAGACTTGGCAGTTTTTAGGATGGAAGCTGTTAGTCCGAAATCGGGCCAAGGATGTAACATGCGTGATAAACTTTGCAAATTTTGGGATGGAAGCTGATAGTCTGAAATCGGGCACCGGATGTAACATGGGTGATAGACTTGGCTGTTTTTGGGATGGAAGCTGTTGGTTTGAAATCCAGCACCAGATGTAACATGGGTGATAGACTTGGCAGTTTTTGGGACGGAAGCTGATAGTCCGAAATCAGGCACCGGATGTAACATGGGTGATAGACTTAGCAGTTTTTGAGATGGAAGCTGTTAGTCCGAGATCGGGCACCGGATGTAACATGGGTGATAGACTTGGCAGTTTTTGGGATGGAAGCTGATAGTCCGAAATCGGGCACCGTATGTAACATGGGTGATAGACTTGGCAAATTTTGCGATAGAAGCTATTTTGCTGAAATCGGGCACCGGATATAAGATGGGTGATAGACTTGGAAGTTTTTAGGATGAAAGCTGTTCGTCTGAAATCCGGCATCGAATGTAACATAGGTGATAGACTTGGCAGTTTTTACAATAGAAGCTGTTTTGCCGAAATCGGGCACCGGATGTAACATGGGTGATAGACTTGGAAGTTTTTGGGAGGGAAGTTGATAGTCCGAAATCGGGCACCGGATGTAACAGGGGTGATATACTTGGCAGTTTTTGGGATGGAAGCTGTTAGTCCGAAATCGGGCAAAGGATGTAACATGCGTGATAAACTTTGCAAATTTTGGGATGGAAGCTGATAGTCCGAAATCGGGCACCGGATCTAACATGGGTGATAGACTTGACAGTTTTTTGGGTGGAAGCCGATAGTTCAAAATCAGGCACCGGATGTAACATGGGTGATTGACTTGGCAGTTTTTAGGATGGAAGCTGTTAGTCCGAAATTGGGCATCGGATGTAAAATGGGTGATAGACTTGGCAATTTTTGGAATAGAAGCTGTTTTGCTGAAGTCGGGCACCGGATGTAACATGGGTGATAGACTTGGCTGTTTTTGGGATGGAAGCTGTTGGTTTGAAATCCAGCACCAGATGTAACATGGGTGACAGACTTGGCAGTTTTTTGGACGGAAGTTGATAGTCCGAAATTAGGCACCGGATATAACATGGGTGATAGACTTGGCAGTTTTTGCAATAGAAGCTGTTATGCCGAAATCGGGCACCGGATGTAACATGGGTGATAGACTTGGCAGTTTTTGGGATGGAAGCTGATAGTCCGAAATCGGGCACCGGATGTAACATGGGTGATAGACTTGGCAGTTTTTAGGATGGAAGCTGTTAGTCCGAAATCGGGCCAAGGATGTAACATGCGTGATAAACTTTGCAAATTTTGGGATGGAAGCTGATAGTCTGAAATCAGGCACCGGATGTAACATGGGTGATAGACTTGGCTGTTTTTGGGATGGAAGCTGTTGGTTTGAAATCCAGCACCAGATGTAACATGGGTGATAGACTTGGCAGTTTTTGGGACGGAAGCTGATAGTCCGAAATCAGGCACCGGATGTAACATGGGTGATAGACTTAGCAGTTTTTGAGATGGAAGCTGTTAGTCCGAGATCGGGCACCGGATGTAACATGGGTGATAGACTTGGCAGTTTTTGGGATGGAAGCTGATAGTCCGAAATCGGGCACCGTATGTAACATGGGTGATAGACTTGGCAAATTTTGCGATAGAAGCTATTTTGCTGAAATCGGGCACCGGATATAAGATGGGTGATAGACTTGGAAGTTTTTAGGATGAAAGCTGTTCGTCTGAAATCCGGCATCGAATGTAACATAGGTGATAGACTTGGCAGTTTTTACAATAGAAGCTGTTTTGCCGAAATCGGGCACCGGATGTAACATGGGTGATAGACTTGGAAGTTTTTGGGAGGGAAGTTGATAGTCCGAAATCGGGCACCGGATGTAACAGGGGTGATATACTTGGCAGTTTTTGGGATGGAAGCTGTTAGTCCGAAATCGGGCAAAGGATGTAACATGCGTGATAAACTTTGCAAATTTTGGGATGGAAGCTGATAGTCCGAAATCGGGCACCGGATCTAACATGGGTGATAGACTTGACAGTTTTTTGGGTGGAAGCCGATAGTTCAAAATCAGGCACCGGATGTAACATGGGTGATTGACTTGGCAGTTTTTAGGATGGAAGCTGTTAGTCCGAAATTGGGCATCGGATGTAAAATGGGTGATAGACTTGGCAATTTTTGGAATAGAAGCTGTTTTGCTGAAATCGGGCACCGGATGTAACAGGGGTGATAGACTTGGCTGTTTTTGGGATGGAAGCTGTTGGTTTGAAATCCAGCACCAGATGTAACATGGGTGATAGACTTGGCAGTTTTTGGGACGGAAGCTGATAGTCCGAAATCGGGCACCGGATGTAACATGGGTGATAGACTTGGCAGTTTTTGGGATGGAATCTATTAGTCCGAAGTCGGGCACCGGATGTAACATGGGTGATAGACTTGGCAATTTTTGCGATAGAAGCTGTTTTGCTGAAATCGGGCACCGGATATAAAATGGGTGATAAACTTGGCAGTTTTTAGGATGGAAGCTAATAGTCCGAAATCGGGCACCGGATCTAACATGGGTGATAGACTTGACAGTTTTTTGGGTGGAAGCTGATAGTTCAAAATCAGGCACCGGATGTAACATGGGTGATTGACTTGGCAGTTTTTAGGATGGAAGCTGTTAGTCCGAAATTGGGCATCGGATGTAAAATGGGTGATAGACTTGGCAATTTTTGGAATAGAAGCTGTTTTGCTGAAATCGGGCACCGGATGTAACAGGGGTGATAGACTTGGCTGTTTTTGGGATGGAAGCTGTTGGTTTGAAATCCAGCACCAGATGTAACATGGGTGATAGACTTGGCAGTTTTTGGGACGGAAGCTAATAGTCCGAAATCGGGCACCGGATGTAACATGGGTGATAGACTTGGCAGTTTTTGGGATGGAATCTATTAGTCCGAAATCGGGCATCGGATGTAACATGGGTGATAGACTTGGCAATTTTTGGAATAGAAGCTGTTTTGCTGAAATCGGGCACCAGATGTAACATGGGTGATAGACTTGGCTGTTTTTGGGATGGAAGCTGTTGGTTTGAAATCCAGCACCAGATGTAACATGGGTGATAGACTTGGCAGTTTTTGGGACGGAAGCTGATAGTCCGAAATCAGGCACCGGATGTAACATGGGTGATAGACTTAGCAGTTTTTGAGATGGAAGCTGTTAGTCCGAGATCGGGCACCGGATGTAACATGGGTGATAGACTTGGCAGTTTTTGGGATGGAAGCTGATAGTCCGAAATCGGGCACCGGATGTAACATGGGTGATATACTTGGCAGTTTTTGGGATGGAAGCTGTTAGTCCGAAATCGGGCAAAGGATGTAACATGCGTGATAAACTTTGCAAATTTTGGGATGGAAGCTGATAGTCCGAAATCGGGCACCGGATCTAACATGGGTGATAGACTTGACAGTTTTTTGGGTGGAAGCTGATAGTTCAAAATCAGGCACCGGATGTAACATGGGTGATTGACATGGCAGTTTTTAGGATGGAAGCTGTTAGTCCGAAATTGGGCATCGGATGTAACATGGGTGATAGACTTGGCAATTTTTGGAATAGAAGCTGTTTTGCTGAAATCGGGCACCGGATGTAATATGGGTGATAGACTTGGCTGTTTTTGGGATGGAAGCTGTTGGTTTGAAATCCAGCACCAGATGTAACATAGGTCACAGACTTGGCAGTTTTTGGGACGGAAGTTGATAGTCCGAAATTAGGCACCGCATATAACATGGGTGATAGACTTGGCAGTTTTTGCGATAGAAGCTGTTTTGCCGAAATCGGGCACCGGATGTAACATGGGTGATAGACTTGGCAGTTTTTGGGATGGAAGCTGATAGTCCGAAATCGGGCACCGGATGTAACATGGGTGATAGACTTGGCAGTTTTTAGGATGGAAGCTGTTAGTCCGAAATCGGGCCAAGGATGTAACATGCGTGATAAACTTTGCAAATTTTGGGATGGAAGCTGATAGTCTGAAATCGGGCACCGGATGTAACATGGGTGATAGACTTGGCTGTTTTTGGGATGGAAGCTGTTGGTTTGAAATCCAGCACCAGATGTAACATGGGTGATAGACTTGGCAGTTTTTGGGACGGAAGCTGATAGTCGGAAATCAGGAACCGGATGTAACATGGGTGATAGACTTAGCAGTTTTTGAGATGGAAGCTGTTAGTCCGAGATCGGGCACCGGATGTAACATGGCTGATAGACTTGGCAGTTTTTGGGATGGAAGCTGATAGTCCGAAATCGGGCACCGGATGTAACATGGGTGATAGACTTGGCAATTTTTGCGATAGAAGCTGTTTTGCTGAAATCGGGCACCGGATATAAGATGGGTGATAGACTTGGCAGTTTTTAGGATGGAAGCTGTTCGTCTGAAATCCGGCATCGGATGTAACATGGGTGATAGTCTTGGCAGTTTTAGCGATAGAAGTAGTTTTGCCGAAATCGGGCACCGAATGTAACATTGGTGATAGACTTGGCAGTTTTTGGGAGGGAAGCTGATAGTCCGAAATCGGGCACAGGATGTAACATGGGTGATAGACTTGGCAGTTTTTGGGATGGAAGCTGATAGTCCGAAATCGGGCACCGGATGTAACATCGGTGATAGATTTGGCAGTTTTTCGGATGGAAGCTGCTAGTCCGAAATCGGTCACCGGATGTAACATGGGTGATAGACTTGGCAATTTTTGGGATGGAAGCTGATAGTCCGAAATCGGGCACCGGATGTAACATGGGTGATAGACTTGGCAGTTTTTAGGATGGAAGCTGTTAGTCCGAAATCGAACCAAGGATGTAACATGCGTCATAAACTTTGCAAATTTTGGGATGGAAGCCGATAGTCTGAAATCGGGCACCGGATCTAACATGGGTGATAGACTTGACAGTTTTTGGGGTGGAAGCTGATAGTTCAAAATCAGGCACCGGATGTAACATGGGTTATTGACTTGGCAGTTTTTAGGATGGAAGCTGTTAGTCCGAAATCGGGCATCGGATGTAACATGGCTGATAGACTTGGCAATTTTTGGAATAGAAGCTGTTTTGCTGAAATCGGGCACCGGATGTAACATGGGTGATAGACTTGGCTGTTTTTGGGATGGAAGCTGTTGGTTTGAAATCCAGCACCAGATGTAACATGGGTGATAGACTTGGCAGTTTTTGGGACGAAAGATGATAGTCCGAAATCAGGCACCGGATGTAACATAGGTGATAGACTTAGCAGTTTTTGAGATGGAAGCTGTTAGTCCGAGATCGGGCACCGGATGTAACATGGATGATAGACTTGGCAGTTTTTGGGATGGAAGCTGATAGTCCGAAATCGGGCACCGGATGTTGCATGGGTGATAGACTTGGCAATTTTTGCGATAGAAGCTATTTTGCTGAAATCGGGCACCGGATATAAGATGGGTGATAGACTTGGATGTTTTTAGGATGAAAGCTGTTCGTCTGAAATCCGGCATCAAATGTAACATGGGTGATAGACTTGGCAGTTTTTGCGATAGAAGCTGTTTTGCCGAAATCGGGCACCGGATGTAACATGGGTGATAGACTTGGCAGTTTTTGGGAGGAAGTTTATAGTCCGAAATCGGGCACCGGATGTAACATGGGTGATAGACTTGGCAGTTTTTGGGATGGAAGCTAATAGTCCGAAATCGGGCACCGGATGTAACATGGGTGATAGACTTGGCAGTTTTTGGGATGGAACCTGTTAGTCCGAAATCGGGCAAAGGATGTAACATGCGTGATAAACTTTGCAAATTTTGGGATGGAAGCTGATAGTCTGAAATCGGGCACCGGATCTAACATGGGTGATAGACTTGACAGTTTTTTGGGTGGAAGCTGATAGTTCAAAATCAGGCACCGGATGTAACATGGGTGATTGACTTGGCAGTTTTTAGGATGGAAGCTGTTAGTCCGAAATCGGGCATCGGATGTAACATGGGTGATAGACTTGGCAATTTTTGGAATAGAAGCTGTTTTGCTGAAATCGGGCACCGGATGTAACATGGGTGATAGACTTGGCTGTTTTTGGGATGGAAGCTGTTGGTTTGAAATCCAGCACCAGATGTAACATGGGTGATAGACTTGGCAGTTTTTGGGACGAAAGCTGATAGTCCGAAATCAGGCACCGGATGTAACATGGGTGATAGACTTAGCAGTTTTTGAGATGGAAGCTGTTAGTCCGAGATCGGGCACCGAATGTAACATGGGTGATAGACTTGGCAGTTTTTGGGATGGAAGCTGATAGTCCGAAATCGGGCACCGGATGTAACATGGGTGATAGACTTGGCAATTTTTGCGATAGAAGCTATTTTGCTGAAATCGGGCACCGGATATAAGATGGGTGATAGACTTGGAAGTTTTTAGGATGAAAGCTGTTCGTCTGAAATCCGGCATCGAATGTAACATGGGTGATAGACTTGGCAGTTTTTGCGATAGAAGCTGTTTTGCCGAAATCAGGCACCGGATGTAACATGGGTGATAGACTTGGCAGTTTTTGGGAGGAAAGTTGATAGTCCGAAATCGGGCACCGGATGTAATATGGGTGATAGACTTGGCAGTTTTTGGGATGGAAGCTGATAGTCCGAAATCGGGCACCGGATGTAACATGGGTGATATACTTGGCAGTTTTTGGGATGGAAGCTGTTAGTCCGAAATCGGGCACCGGATATAACATGGATGATAGACTTGGCAATTTTTGCGATAGAAGCTGTTTTGCTGAAATCGGGCACCGGATATAAGATGGGTGATAGACTTGGAAGTTTTTAGGATGAAAGCTGTTCGTGTGAAATCCGGCATCGAATGTAACATGGGTGATAGACTTGGCAGTTTTTGCGATAGAAGCTGTTTTGCCGAAATCGGGCACCGGATATAACATGGGTGATAGACTTGGCAGTTTTTGGGATGGAATCTGATAGTCCGAAATCGGGCACCGGATGTAACATGGGTGATATACTTGGCAGTTTTTGGGATGGAAGCTGTTAGTCCGAAATCGGGCAAAGGATGTAACATGCGTGATAAACTTTGCAAATTTTGGGATGGAAGCTGATAGTTCAAAATCAGGCACCGGATGTAACATGGGTGATTGACTTGGCAGTTTTTAGGATGGAAGCTGTTAGTCCGAAATTGGGCATCGGATGTAAAATGGGTGATAGACTTGGCAATTTTTGGAATAGAAGCTGTTTTGCTGAAGTCGGGCACCGGATGTAACATGGGTGATAGACTTGGCTGTTTTTGGGATGGAAGCTGTTGGTTTGAAATCCAGCACCAGATGTAACATGGGTGACAGACTTGGCAGTTTTTTGACGGAAGTTGATAGTCCGAAATTAGGCACCGGATATAACATGGGTGATAGACTTGGCAGTTTTTGCGATAGAAGCTGTTATGCCGAAATCGGGCACCGGATGTAACATGGGTGATAGACTTGGCAGTTTTTGGGATGGAAGCTGATAGTCCGAAATCGGGCACCGGATGTAACATGGGTGATAGACTTGGCAGTTTTTAGGATGGAAGCTGTTAGTCCGAAATCGGGCCAAGGATGTAACATGCGTGATAAACTTTGCAAATTTTGGGATGGAAGCTGATAGTCTGAAATCGGGCACCGGATGTAACATGGGTGATAGACTTGGCTGTTTTTGGGATGGAAGCTGTTGGTTTGAAATCCAGCACCAGATGTAACATGGGTGATAGACTTGGCAGTTTTTGGGACGGAAGCTGATAATCCGAAATCAGGCACCGGATGTAACATGGGTGATAGACTTAGCAGTTTTTGAGATGGAAGCTGTTAGTCCGAGATCGGGCACCGGATGTAACATGGGTGATAGACTTGGCAGTTTTTGGGATGGAAGCTGATAGTCCGAAATCGGGCACCGTATGTAACATGGGTGATAGACTTGGCAAATTTTGCGATAGAAGCTATTTTGCTGAAATCGGGCACCGGATATAAGATGGGTGATAATACCCGGCTCGAGTCCGGCATCGGAATTCCTGTAGTCCGGTGGAATCTTGGGTGTCGGAACCCTCGAGAAGGGTAATACATATGTTTTCCAAGGTATGTTCACTTGTTTTCATGTTTTGAAGTGTGAAAAGCATTGAGTTTTGAAAGAAAAGCAACAAGGGAGAAATGTAAAGGTTCGGCCGCCGAAGGTCACTTTCGGCCGCCGAACATTGCATGGTTTCGGATTCACGTTCGGCTGCCGAAGGTGGTCTGGCCAGCCACCTATAAAAAGGCCAAAGGTCGGTGAGAGGAGGGTATTTTCTCCTCCACTTGCAGCCAGAGGTGAGCCAAAACCTTCTCACGTTGACTTTCATGGTTTTTATGATTTCCTTCAGATCTTTCAAAGTTTTGAAGGGTTTTATGTTTGTTTTGAAGGTTTTAAGCAAAAGAGCAAAGTTTGGAAGTTTGGAGCTTTGGAAGCTTGGTTCTTCATAACTCCACGTTGGGATCGTCTAATCTCTTGTTTGGAAGAGGTAAGTGAAGATCCTGAGCTTCTTTGATGATTTTGCAAGGTTTTATAAAGTTTGTATGGGTAGTATGCATGTTTAGGTTTAGGTGAGGTTTTGGTGATTTGTGGTGTTCCAGCATGTGTAAGTGTTATGTGCTATGTTTGTTTGGGGTTTTAGGGTAGTTTGAGACCCCTTTGGGCATATCTATGTGTATATGCTAGTTGGGAGTAGTTGTTATGCATGTTTGTAGGTTTTTGGGCAAAGTTTGCATGAAACAGAGCAGGGTTCTGTCCTTCGGGCAAAACCAGGTTCGGCCGCCGAAGGAAGGTTCGGCCGCCGAACCCTTTGTGGAGGCAGTTCGGCTGCCAAAGGTTGCCCCCGAAAGCAAGGCTTTCGGTTTAGAAAGAGCCTTTCGGCCGCCGAAAGAGGGAGTTCGGCCGCCGAAAGTGTGTGAGTTTCGTCTCTGGACGAGACCTTCGGCCGCCGAAGGTGCCGCCGAACATGCATGAGTTTCGTCTCTGGAGTGGGGTTTCGACCGCCGAACCTGCCGCCGAAAGTGCCCTGTCCAGCTTTCTTTTGCATGTTTTATGTGATGGTTTTAGGATTTTTAGAGGGGTTTTGGGGCGTTTCTTCGAGATGTTCTTGAGTGAGTTGGTCCCTCATTTGAGTCCACCTGTGTAGGTACGGACCAGAGGAATCAGGGAAATCAGCAGTGAGTCCAGTGTCAGAACCTGCAGTGTCAGTGCAAAGATAACCAGAGGTGAGTGGAATTTAACGTAATGTGTTACTATGATATGATAACTGATATTTTCTCATGCTTCATGCATCATGACTATGCTATAGGGTGAGTGCATTAGTGTACACAAAGATGATGCATTGCATTGATCCTTGTACTTGGCATTGCTCCTTGTACATTGCTTATGTGAGACGGCACGGACTTCGTGAGGATTCATTAGCCCTCAGAGGAAGACCTGGAACAGCCCTACGGGGACCAGGCACAACAGAAAGACCTGGAACAGCCCTACGGGGACCAGGCACATGGTACTTAGGTACCCCAGATTAGATAGAGGGATTTTTGATCCGTCCGGCCGAGGTGATGTGCTTATATGTTGCATTCCATGAGAGCATGTTTTATCACCTGTTATTTTATTATTCTACTCACTGGGCTATCGTAGCTCATCCCTCTCCCCTAACTCCAGTTGTGCAGGTTCAGAGGTCAGAGAGAACTCAGCAGGGTACAGGAAGAGTACAGAGTGGTGTAATAGCTAGCGTGGACATGTCATTGTATAGAGATAGTGTATATGTATAGAATGGTGTTTGATTTATAAGACTTGTAATCCCTTTGTAGCGTCACATGATCAGTTTATGTATGTTTCTTTATTGTTGTATGTTTATGAGCAAAACCAGGCTTAACATGATGAGTTTGATCCGCCTAGGGCCATGAGGAGCTCTAGTAGGGATTAGTAGAGAATAGAAAGATTGCATGCACAGGTTAAGCCTTGGAATGAAGAAAAGTTTTATGGTTTTACAGCAAACGTATGATCATGTATGGGATTTCACAGGTATACAGACAGAATAGCAGGCTTACTACGGGTCCCGGCGACCTTAAGTCGATCTGGATCCTAGTGCCGGTGGCAGTTCGGTTTCCGGGCTGTTACAGATTGGTATCAGAGCCCTAGGTTCACATGGTCGGACCTATAGAGAGAGAGTTGGGCTCATAGAGAGGTTTAGTAGGTCAAGCACCATAGGAAAAACATGTCCACTAGGATAGGATGTTAGTCCTGTCTATATGCTGATGTGCCATGCCCTGAGTTATGCATGTGCATGTTTTTGATGTGTTGCTGATGTGTTATGTGATTTGTTGTTTGCCAGAGAGTGAAGATGCGAGGAACTCGTCGATCCGCGAGATTGACTGGAGTCCCACCTGTAAGTGAGGGTACAGCTGCTCGTCCACCTGCCTTGCCCTTGGCAAGATCTCACAGGTCAAGCAGGGAAGGAACGTCACGAGACCCTAGAAGGTCTTCTGACGAGAGCAGGAGAGGAGTAAACAGAGGGGGAAGGTCAGTAGAAGAAAGAGGTGTGATGGAAGAGGGTCAGAGTAGAGATGTAAGCATGGGTGTAGGAAGGTCAGAAGAAGGTATGGGGGAATCCCAGGGAGGCATGCAGGCCTCAGGATTTGGCTATCCACCCTTTTCACAGGGCCCAGAGTATCCGATGGGAGGCACGTCGGATTACTCCAGCTTTGCTCCATATCCACCCTATATGCCATATATGCCCTATCCTTCCTTTTATCCACCATATCACATGTATCCACCCCCACCTGTTCATCCAAGTCCAGTACAGCCTGAAGTGAGGGAACCAGTTCCTCCACCACCACCTCCTGAACCAGTAGCCACTGTTGTGGAAGCACAGCAACCCAGTTCTTCAGGGGGAAGTAAGGTGAAGATGACTGAGTACTTAAAGTTGGATGCTCCTAAATTCAATACAGGAGATGATCCCTTTGAGTATCTCAGTGCAGTGAGAATGATAACAAGTGAGTTGGGAGCAGGTGATGGTAGAGCCATTGAGATGGCAGGGTTCACGTTAAAGTGTAAGAAAGCAAGAGAATGGTTCAAGAACTATGTGGACCCGAGACTTGAGAGTATGACATGGGAAGAGTTCGCCAACGAATTTGCTGGATGGGCTTTTCCTGACAGTTCTAGGGAACTAAAGGTTGTGGAGTTTGAGCAGTTGCGACAGACGGAGGAGATGAGCGTTGATGCATATACAGATAAGTTCCTGGAATTGTTGCCATATGTCGGTCAGGCATATGAGACAGATCAGAAGAAGGCAAAGAGATATGCCACAAGGCTTCATCCCAGGTATTTCTCTTTGATTCTTCATGCGGAGAAGGAAAGTTTCCACTCTATTGTGGATGCTGCTAGAAAGATGGAGGCTAGTGCCATAAGTCAAGGTGTAGTCACGGCACAGTCTTCTGGTGTTAAACCAGGTTCCTCCTCACAGAGTACAGTAAGTGCAAGTAAGAAGAGATGGGAGAAATTCAGAGGAAAGAGAGGCAAGGTCTGGAACAGGCTTAAATCGGGTCTGGGAATGAGTAGTAGTTTCAGTTCTGGCGCCGAGTTTCCAGTATGCAAGAGGTGTGGCAAACAGCATAGAGGAGCTTGTCAGTTGGGATCCACAGCCTGCTATAGATGTGGGCAGGAGGGACATTATGCACGAGAATGTCCTCAGGCGACTTTGGTTGCACCATCCCAGCAGATGAGTACGGGCAGTGTAGTCCAGCCCGTAGTTTCAGCCATACCACCAAGTAGTGGGAGAGGAAGAGGAAGAGGGGCAGCCTCTTCATCAGGGATGGGTTCCCGAGGTGCAGGTCCGTCAGCCCCAGCACGGATTTTCACCATGACGCAGCAGGAGGCAGACACGTCGAACACAGTGGTGTCAGGTAACCTCATCATTGGGTGTTCAGAGGTGTATGCTTTGATGGACCCCGGTGCTTCTCACTCTTTCATTTCTTATAGAGCCGCAGAGAGATTGGGGTTGATAGTCTCCGAGTTAGAGTGTCCTCTCTGGGTCAGTGGACCTAGATGTGACCCATCATTGGCAGAGTCAGTCTGTCAGTTCAGTCCAGTGTTTATAGAGGATAGATGCCTTCCAGCTGACCTTGTGGTTCTAGAGTTGACAGATTTTGATGTCATTCTAGGGATGGATTGGTTATCTACGTATGATGCTACCCTGAACTGTAGAGATAAGGTAGTCAGTGTCAGAGACCAGGATGGGTCAGAGTGTGTCTTCAGAGGAGACAGGAGAGGGACACCTAGAGGTTTAATATCAGCCCTTCAGGCTCGTAGGATGTTGAGGAAGGGGTGTCAGGGGTTCCTAGCTTATGTGAGAGAGCTAGACAGTCAGGTTAGGGAACCATCCTCAGTACCAGTTGTTAGAGAATTTCCAGATGTGTTTCCTGAAGAGCTTCCAGGACTACCACCTGATAGGGACATAGAGTTTGAGATAGAGTTGATGCCCGGTGCTAGACCGATCTCTATTCCTCCCTACCGGATGGCACCAGTAGAGCTGAGAGAGTTGAAAGACCAGTTACAGGATTAGGTAGCAAAAGGGTTTCATCCGCCCGAGTACCTCACCCTGGGGTGCTCCAGTATTATTTGTCAGAAAGAAGGATGGACCTCTGAGACTTTGTGTCGACTACAGACAGTTGAACAAAGTCACTATCAAAAATAAGTATCCATTACCCAGGATCGATGATCTATTCGACCAGCTGGCAGGAGCAGGTTGTTTTTCAAAAATAGATCTGAGATCTGGATACCACCAGTTGAAGATCAGGGAAGGAGATGTATCCAAGACTGCTTTCAGAACCAGATATGGGCATTATGAGTTCCTTGTGATGCCGTTCGGGTTGACTAACGCCCCTGCAGCATTCATGGATCTCATGAACAGAGTTTTCAGGGAGTACTTGGATCGTTTTGTGATCGTCTTTATTGATGATATCTTGGTGTACTCCAGGAATGCAGAGGACCATGCCCAGCATCTGCGGATAGTGCTGCAAACCTTGAGAGAGCATGGCTTGTATGCCAAGTTCTCCAAGTGCGAGTTCTGGCTAAGGAGCATTTCCTTTTTGGGACATGTTGTATCAGAGGACGGTATATCAGTAGATCCCAAAAAGGTAGAGGCAGTAGCCAACTGGCCTACACCCACTACAGTGACAGAGATCAAGAGTTTTCTGGGTTTGGCAGGCTACTATCGGAGGTTCGTTCAGGACTTTTCGAAGATAGCTGCTCCGATGACCAGACTGACGAGGAAGAATCAGAAGTTCGTATGGACAGAAGATTGTGATGAGAGTTTTGAAGAGTTGAAGAGACGGTTAACTTCAGCACCGGTGTTAGCTCTGCCGATCAGTGAGGAAGATTTCACAGTGTTCTGTGATGCATCCCGAGTGGGATTAGGTTGTGTGTTAATGCAGAATGACAGAGTGATAGCTTATGCTTCTAGACAGCTGAAGAAGCACGAGCTGAACTATCCGACACACGATCTTGAGATGGCAGCTGTTATCTTTGCACTTAAGATGTGGAGACATTACCTCTATGGGGTAAAGTGTGAGATCTATACGGATCATAAGAGCCTGCAGCACATCTTAAGTCAGAGAGAGTTAAACTTGAGGCAGAGACGGTGGGTAGAATTGCTCAGTGATTACGATTGTAAGATCCAGTATCATCCGGGTAAGGCTAATGTTGTAGCTGATGCCTTAAGCCGGAAATCACTTGGCAGTTTATCCCACATTGCCGTAGAGAGAAGACCGGTGGTGAAGGACTTTTACAGGCTTATGGATGAAGGGTTACAGTTGCAGCTATCTGGTACAGGTGCTTTGATTGCACAGATGAGAGTTACACCAGTGTTTCTAGAGCAAGTGGCTCTGAAACAGCACGAAGACCCTGAGTTAATGAAGATTGCCAGGACTGTTCAGTCTGGCAACAGTGCAGAGTTTAGATTTGACGGAGAGGGGATTCTTCGGCACGGTAAGAGGTTATGTGTACCAGATGATAGCAGTTTGAAAGCCGACATTATGAGGGAAGCTCATAATACGCGGTATAGTATTCACCCGGGAGCCACCAAGATGTATCAAGATCTGAGAAGGGTGTATTGGTGGCCAGCAATGAAGAGAGAAGTGGCACAGTTTGTGTCAGCCTGCGAGACATGTCAAAGGGTGAAACTAGAGCACCAGAAGCCGGCTGGAATGCTTAACCCACTGCCAATTCCAGAATGGAAATGGGAGAACATAGCTATGGATTTTGTAGTGGGGTTACCGGCGACGTCTAACAGACTAGACTCCATATGGGTGATTGTGGATAGACTCACTAAATCTGCTCACTTCATTCCAGTCAGGAGTAACTACTCTGTAAACAAGTTGGCGCAGGTGTATGTAGACGAGATAGTAAGGTTGCATGGAGTTCCAGTGTCGATAGTATCAGATCGAGGACCTCAGTTCACCTCCAGGTTTTGGCGGAGTCTGCAGAACGAAATGGGCACAAGGTTGGATTTCAGCACTGCTTTCCATCCACAGACAGACGGTCAGTCAGAGAGGACCATCCAGACCATTGAAGATATGCTGAGAATGTGTGTGTTAGACGTTGGCGGTTCTTGGAGGCAGCATCTACCTCTGGTGGAGTTTGCCTACAACAACAGCCATCATGCTAGCATAGGGATGGCTCCTTATGAAGCTTTGTATGGGAGGAAGTGCCGAACACCTGTTTGCTGGGAAGAGGTAGGAGAGAAAACTCTTGCAGGGCCAGAGTTAGTTGAGATAACCAGCAAGTTAGTGCCTATCATCAGAGAGAGGATCAGAACAGCTGTAAGCAGACAGAAAAGCTATGCAGACATCCGTAGGAAGCAGATAGAGTTCCAGGAGGGGGATATGGTATTGCTTAAGGTGTCTCCGATGAAGGGAGTGGTTCGCTTTGGAAGGAAGGGTAAGCTAGCCCCACGGTACATTGGTCCCTTTGAGATCTTGCAGAGGATCGGGCCTGTATCGTATCAGCTCGATTTACCGGCTTCTATGGAAAGAATTCACCCGGTATTCCATGTTTCTCTGTTGCGAAAGTTTGTGTCAGATCCAGAGAAAGTTCTTAGTGAACCTGAGGTGGAAATCTTAAGTGATCTCACCTATGTAGAGCAGCCAGTGCGGATCCTTGACACCCAGATCAGAAAGCTGAGAAACAAGGAGATACCAATGGTGAAAGTTCTGTGGAACCACCACAACCTAGAAGAGTGCACTTGGGAGACTCGGGAGTCCATGCTCCAGCAATACCCATATCTGTTTTAAGGTTAGTTTTTCCCCTTTTCTCTGTGTTTATGTTGTGTTAGGGACATTCGGGGACGAATGTTCTTAAGGGGGGGAGAATGTAATACCCGGCTCGAGTCCGGCATCGGAATTCCTGTAGTCCGGTGGAATCTTGGGTGTCGGAACCCTCGAGAAGGGTAATACATATGTTTTCCAAGGTATGTTCACTTGTTTTCATGTTTTGAAGTGTGAAAAGCATTGAGTTTTGAAAGAAAAGCAACAAGGGAGAAATGTAAAGGTTCGGCCGCCGAAGGTCACTTTCGGCCGCCGAACATTGCATGGTTTCGGATTCACGTTCGGCTGCCGAAGGTGGTCTGGCCAGCCACCTATAAAAAGGCCAAAGGTCGGTGAGAGGAGGGTATTTTCTCCTCCACTTGCAGCCAGAGGTGAGCCAAAACCTTCTCACGTTGACTTTCATGGTTTTTATGATTTCCTTCAGATCTTTCAAAGTTTTGAAGGGTTTTATGTTTGTTTTGAAGGTTTTAAGCAAAAGAGCAAAGTTTGGAAGTTTGGAGCTTTGGAAGCTTGGTTCTTCATAACTCCACGTTGGGATCGTCTAATCTCTTGTTTGGAAGAGGTAAGTGAAGATCCTGAGCTTCTTTGATGATTTTGCAAGGTTTTATAAAGTTTGTATGGGTAGTATGCATGTTTAGGTTTAGGTGAGGTTTTGGTGATTTGTGGTGTTCCAGCATGTGTAAGTGTTATGTGCTATGTTTGTTTGGGGTTTTAGGGTAGTTTGAGACCCCTTTGGGCATATCTATGTGTATATGCTAGTTGGGAGTAGTTGTTATGCATGTTTGTAGGTTTTTGGGCAAAGTTTGCATGAAACAGAGCAGGGTTCTGTCCTTCGGGCAAAACCAGGTTCGGCCGCCGAAGGAAGGTTCGGCCGCCGAACCCTTTGTGGAGGCAGTTCGGCTGCCAAAGGTTGCCCCCGAAAGCAAGGCTTTCGGTTTAGAAAGAGCCTTTCGGCCGCCGAAAGAGGGAGTTCGGCCGCCGAAAGTGTGTGAGTTTCGTCTCTGGACGAGACCTTCGGCCGCCGAAGGTGCCGCCGAACATGCATGAGTTTCGTCTCTGGAGTGGGGTTTCGACCGCCGAACCTGCCGCCGAAAGTGCCCTGTCCAGCTTTCTTTTGCATGTTTTATGTGATGGTTTTAGGATTTTTAGAGGGGTTTTGGGGCGTTTCTTCGAGATGTTCTTGAGTGAGTTGGTCCCTCATTTGAGTCCACCTGTGTAGGTACGGACCAGAGGAATCAGGGAAATCAGCAGTGAGTCCAGTGTCAGAACCTGCAGTGTCAGTGCAAAGATAACCAGAGGTGAGTGGAATTTAACGTAATGTGTTACTATGATATGATAACTGATATTTTCTCATGCTTCATGCATCATGACTATGCTATAGGGTGAGTGCATTAGTGTACACAAAGATGATGCATTGCATTGATCCTTGTACTTGGCATTGCTCCTTGTACATTGCTTATGTGAGACGGCACGGACTTCGTGAGGATTCATTAGCCCTCAGAGGAAGACCTGGAACAGCCCTACGGGGACCAGGCACAACAGAAAGACCTGGAACAGCCCTACGGGGACCAGGCACATGGTACTTAGGTACCCCAGATTAGATAGAGGGATTTTTGATCCGTCCGGCCGAGGTGATGTGCTTATATGTTGCATTCCATGAGAGCATGTTTTATCACCTGTTATTTTATTATTCTACTCACTGGGCTATCGTAGCTCATCCCTCTCCCCTAACTCCAGTTGTGCAGGTTCAGAGGTCAGAGAGAACTCAGCAGGGTACAGGAAGAGTACAGAGTGGTGTAATAGCTAGCGTGGACATGTCATTGTATAGAGATAGTGTATATGTATAGAATGGTGTTTGATTTATAAGACTTGTAATCCCTTTGTAGCGTCACATGATCAGTTTATGTATGTTTCTTTATTGTTGTATGTTTATGAGCAAAACCAGGCTTAACATGATGAGTTTGATCCGCCTAGGGCCATGAGGAGCTCTAGTAGGGATTAGTAGAGAATAGAAAGATTGCATGCACAGGTTAAGCCTTGGAATGAAGAAAAGTTTTATGGTTTTACAGCAAACGTATGATCATGTATGGGATTTCACAGGTATACAGACAGAATAGCAGGCTTACTACGGGTCCCGGCGACCTTAAGTCGATCTGGATCCTAGTGCCGGTGGCAGTTCGGTTTCCGGGCTGTTACAGGTGATAGACTTGGAAGTTTTTAGGATGAAAGCTGTTCGTCTGAAATCCGGCATCGAATGTAACATAGGTGATAGACTTGGCAGTTTTTACAATAAAAGTTGTTTTGCCGAAATCGGGCACCGGATGTAACAGGGGTGATATACTTGGCAGTTTTTGGGATGGAAGCTGTTAGTCCGAAATCGGGCAAAGGATGTAACATGCGTGATAAACTTTGCAAATTTTGGGATGGAAGCTGATAGTCCGAAATCGGGCACCGGATCTAACATGGGTGATAGACTTGACAGTTTTTTGGGTGGAAGCTGATAGTTCAAAATCAGGCACCGGATGTAACATGGGTGATTGACTTGGCAGTTTTTAGGATGGAAGCTGTTAGTCCGAAATTGGGCATCGGATGTAAAATGGGTGATAGACTTGGCAATTTTTGGAACAGAAGCTGTTTTGCTGAAATCGGGCACCGGATGTAACAGGGGTGATAGACTTGGCTGTTTTTGGGATGGAAGCTGTTGGTTTGAAATCCAGCACCAGATGTAACATGGGTGATAGACTTGGCAGTTTTTGGGACGGAAGCTGATAGTCCGAAATCGGGCACCGGATGTAACATGGGTGATAGACTTGGCAGTTTTTGGGATGGAATCTATTAGTCCGAAGTCGGGCACCGGATGTAACATGGGTGATAGACTTGGCAATTTTTGCGATAGAAGCTGTTTTGCTGAAATCGGGCACCGGATATAAAATGGGTGATAGACTTGGCAGTTTTTAGGATGGAAGCTGTTCGTCTGAAATTCGGCATCGGATGTAACATGGGTGATAGTCTTGGCAGTTTTAGCGATAGAAGTAGTTTTGCCGAAATCAGGCACCGAATGTAACATTGGTGATAGACTTGGCCGTTTTTGGGAGGGAAGCTGATAGTCCGAAATCGGGCACAGGATGTAACATGGGTGATAGACTTGGCAGTTTTTGAGATGGAAGCTGATAGTCCAAAATCGGGCACCGGATGTAACATCGGTGATAGATTTGGCAGTTTTTCTGATGGAAGCTGCTAGTCCGAAATCGGTCACCGGATGTAACATGGGTGATAGACTTGGTGGTTTTTGGGATGGAAGCTGATAGTCCGAAATCGGGCACCGGATGTAACATGGGTGATAGACTTGGCAGTTTTTTGGATGGAAGCTGTTAGTCCGAAATCGAACCAAGGATGTAACATGCGTGATAAACTTTGCAAATTTTGGGATGGAAGCTGATAGTCTGAAATCGGGCACCGGATCTAACATGGGTGATAGACTTGACAGTTTTTTGGGTGGAAGCTGATAGTTCAAAATCAGGCACCGGATGTAACATGGGTGATTGACTTGGCAGTTTTTAGGATGGAAGCTGTTAGTCCGAAATCGGGCATCGGATGTAACATGGCTGATAGACTTGGCAATTTTTGGAATAGAAGCTGTTTTGCTGAAATCGGGCACCGGATGTAACATGGGTGATAGACTTGGCTGTTTTTGGGATGGAAGCTTTTGGTTTGAAATCCAGCACCAGATGTAACATGGGTGATAGACTTGGCAGTTTTTGGGACGGAAGCTGATAGTCCGAAATCAGGCACCGGATGTAACATGGGTGATAGACTTAGCAGTTTTTGAGATGGAAGCTGTTAGTCCGAGATCGGGCACCGGATGTAACATGGGTGATAGACTTGGCAGTTTTTGGGATGGAAGCTGATAGTCCGAAATCGGGCACCAGATGTAACATGGGTGATAGACTTGGCAATTTTTGCGATAGAAGCTATTTTGCTGATGTAACGACCCGGAAATCCGACCCGTTACCGGCGCTAGGATCCAGATCGGCTTAAGGCCGCCGGGACCCGTAGCAAGCCAAACATACCTCCTGTAACCTGTAATATCCCATACATGATCAACAACATACATAAAACTGTAAACTTTTTCTTTCTTTTTCCAAGCTTAACCTGAACATGTGCACATCTAATAACATAACCACCACTGGAGTCCTCATCAAATACTCCAATGGGGTATCTCATCATTCGATAAGCTTGGATTATCAAGTACATCATAAAAACATTTCTATAGATCATGTGTCGAGGGGATAACCATAACATAGGGTCAAGCACATACTAGTCCTCAATCATCCTCATCACTACATAACTATACATTACTCTTTCATTACATTAACATAGTCATAAATACTCATTACATCATATTCATGTCCACTACTATCTATTACATCATACATAACTTTACTTCACTCTAGCCGACTTCCCGATCTATCCTGTACCTGCAACTCTGGGGATAAAGGGAGTGGGGTGAGCTACTAGAGCCCAGTGAGCAGAATAATAAAACATCAATTTAAATCATGCTTTCATGTATGCGCCATAACACAAACATTTCACATCAAGGATGAACTTGTCACCATTTAGCCCCTATCTTTCTTACTTATACATGCCGGGGGCGTAGAGCCGTAGCAGGCACACCCGGACTACCATAGTCAATCATAGTGCCAGGGGCGTAGAGCCGTAGCAGGCACACCTGGACTCACATAGGCTATCATGACATAAAAGGGCTAATGGATCATTCAACATTCATCCACATCAACAGCAAAGTATGCAATGCAACATATTCGTGAATTCTAATGCAATCAACCTAATATATCTCATGGCATTCATGATGCGTGAATCATGCTAAAATATTTCATTAATTTGCTTTAAAACTTAAAGTTCATTCCACTCACCTCTGGCTAGCTCTGAAGAGACTCTGAAGCAGCTGGCTCACTGCTGGGGGTCTCGGTTCCTCAGGTCCGAACCTACACAGGTGGACTCAAATGAGGGACCAAACATACATGAACATGACTCTAAAATACTCCCCAAAAACCCCCTAAAACATCCTGAAAACATCACATGAAAACATGCAAGAAATGGCTGAACAGGGCACTTTCGGCGGCAGGTTCGGCGGCCGAAAGTCCCTGTGCAGCCGAAAGTCATGCAGGTTCGGCGGCACTTTCGGCGGCCGAACCTCCCAGACAGAGACGAAACTTGAGTTTCGGGGGCAGGCTTCGGCAGCCGAAACTGCCTCCACAAGGGGGTTCGGCGGCCGAAAGTCACTTCGGCGGCCGAACCTGAGTTTCTGCCGAAGGGCAGAAACTTGGTTCCCTTGTGTCCACAGCCTCCAAAACGCCTCAAAACATGCATAAACTTGTTTCTAAACATGCATACACATCATACAACACACCTAGGGGTCTCAAACTATACTATACCCCAACTACAACACTTCAAACAACACATATCCAACATACATTGTTCAAATCACAACATAAACCCATAAACCTAACAACAAGCCTAAACATGCATTCTACTCCATCAACTTGCATAAAACTTTCATAAAGCATAAGAGAAGCATAGATCGAAGCTTACCTCTTGAAGAAACGAGAGGAAAGGCGATCCTAGCTTGGAGATGGAGAGATTGAGCTCTTTGAACCTCCAAGCACCCAAAACTTGCTCTTAGCTCACAAATCTTCAAAATGGAAGTTAAAACTCGTGAAAACCATGAAAGATCTAGGGAAAACATTCAAGATTGAGGGAGGAGCGGCGGAGACTCACCTTGGCCGACAATGGGAGAGAAAAAGCTCACCCGTGCGGACCAAAGGGACCCTTTTATATGTGGCTGGCCAGGCCACGTTCGGGGGCCGAATGTGCCTCCGTATCCATGCAATGTTCGGCGGCCGAACATAAGGTTCGGCGGCCGAACCTGCACTTCCCTCACTCATGCTTTCGGGGGCCTAACGTGCCTCCTAATCACATGCATGTTCGGCGGCCGAAAGTCAAGTTCGGCGGCCGAACCTGGGTTTTCCTTCAAGCTACATTCATGCAAAAACTCATTTAATTTCTTACTTAAAAACATGAAATACATGAAAACATTTCATAAAATCATAGTTTTACCCTTCTAGAGGTTTCCGACATCCGTGGTCCCACCGGACGGTAGGGATTCCGATACCGGAGTCTAGCCGGGTATTACATTCTCCCCCCCTTAAGAACATTCGTCCCCGAATGTTCCTCAACTAACATACAAAGCATGGCATCAATCATAACATACAATATATCATACATGCAACACATAGCATAACTGACACTCACCTCAAAACAGATGGGGGTATTGCTGGAGCATAGACTCCCGTGTCTCCCAGGTGCATTCTTCAATATTGTGGTGGTTCCAAAGGACTTTCACCATCGGGATTTCCTTGTTCCTCAGCTTTCTGATCTGAGTGTCGAGGATCCGCACTGGCTGCTCTACATAGGTGAGATCCTCTTGGATCTCTACATCAGGCTCACTAAGAACCTTTCCAGGATCCGACACGTACTTCCGTAACAGAGAAACATGGAAAACCGGATGGATTCTCTCCATCGAAGTAGGCAAGTCTAGCTTGTACGACACATTACCGATCCTCTGAAGCACCTCGAAAGGACCGATGTACCGTGGAGCTAACTTACCCTTCTTCCCGAACCGAACCACTCCTTTCATAGGAGACACCTTAAGCAAAACTAAATCCCCCTCCTGAAACTCTAGCTGTCTTCTACGGATATCTGCATAACTCTTCTGTCGACTAGCAGCAGTCCTGATCCTCTCTCTGATTATGGGTACCACCCTGCTGGTAAGCTCTACTAACTCCGGACCCGCAAGAGTCCTCTCTCCTACTTCCTCCCAGCAGATAGGTGATCTGCACTTCCTCCCATACAAAGCTTCATATGGAGCCATCCCTATGCTAGCATGATAGCTGTTATTGTAGGCAAACTCCACCAAAGGTAGATGCTGCCTCCAAGAACCGCCAAAATCTAGCACACACATTCTGAGCATATCCTCTATTGCCTGGATGGTCCTCTCTGACTGTCCGTCTGTCTGTGGGTGGAAGGCAGTACTGAAGTCTAATCTGGTACCCATAGCGTTCTGCAGACTCCGCCAAAACCTGGAGGTGAACTGGGGCCCTCTATCTGACACTATAGACACCGGGACCCCATGCAGTCTGACAATCTCATCTACATACACTTGCGCCAACTTATCCACAGAGTAGCCACTCCTGACAGGGATGAAGTGAGCAGATTTGGTGAGTCTGTCCACAATCACCCATATGGAGTCTAATCTGTTGGACGTCGCCGGTAACCCCACTACGAAGTCCATAGCTATGTTCTCCCATTTCCATTCTGGAATCGGCAGTGGGTTCAACATTCCAGCCGGCTTCTGATGCTCTAGTTTCACCCTCTGACACACATCGCAGGCTGACACGAACAGCGCCACGTCCTTCTTCATAGCTGGCCACCAATACACTCTCTTCAGATCCTGATACATCTTGGTGGCTCCAGGGTGAACACTATACCTGGTATTATGGGCCTCCCCCATAATATCTCCCTTCAGACCAATGTCATCTGGCACACAATCTGTTCCCGTAGCGGAGGATCCCCTTATCATCAAATCTGAACTCATTACTCTGGCCTGACTGAACCGTTCTGGCTATCCTGACCAACTCGGGTCCCTCATGCTGTTTCTGAGCTACCTGCTCCAGAAACACGGGTGTCACTCTCATCTGAGCCACTAAGGCACCTGTGTCAGACAACTCCAACTGTAATCCCTCACTCATGAGTCTGTGGAACTCCTTCACCACCGGCCTCCTCTCTGCTGAAATGTGGATAGATGCCGAGTGATTCCGGCTTAAGGCGTCTGCCACAACATTCGCCTTACCCGGATGGTACTGAATCTTGCAATCATAGTCACTCAACAGCTCTACCCATCTTCTCTGCCTCATGTTCAGTTCTCTCTGACTCAGGATGTACTGCCAGGCTCTTATGATCTGTGAAGATCTCACATTTACCCATAGAGTAGTGGCCTCCACATCTTGAGTGCAAAGATTACTGCTGCCATCTCTTAGGTCATGTGTGGGGTAATTCAGCTCATGCTTCTTCAGTTGCCTAGAAGCATAAGCGATCACCCTCTCATTTTGCATTAGCACACAACCCAGTCCCACACGGACGCATCACAATATACTGAGAAGTCATCATCACTTTTTGGCAGAGCTAAACACCGGTGCTGAAGTCAACCTCCTCTTAAGCTCCTCAAGCTTTCCTCACACGAATCGGTCCATATGAACTTCTGATTCTTCTTTGTCAATTTGGTCATAGGAGCAGCAATCTTTGAGAAGTCCTGAACGAACTCCTGTAGTAACCTGCTAAACCCAGAAAACTCTTGATCTCGGTCACTGTGGTGGGTCTAGGCCAGTTAGCTACAGCCTCTACCTTCTGGGGTCTACTTCAATACCCTGTTCTGACACAATGTGCCCCAAGAATGATATGCTCCTAAGCCAAAACTCACAACTTGGAGAACTTGGCATACAAGCCATGCTCTCTCAAGTCTGCAAACTGTCCTCAGGTGATGGGCATGCTCCTCTGCATTTCTGGAATACACTAAGATATCATCTATGAAGACAATAACGAAGTGATCCAGATACTGACTGAATACTCTGTTCATGAGGTCCATGAATGCTGCAGGGGCGTTGGTCAACCCAAACGGCATCACAAGGAACTCATAGTGCCCATACCTGGTCC
>NC_035168.2:41731864-41806886 GCF_001659605.2 Manihot esculenta
ACATCCGGTGCCCGATTTCAGCAAAACAGCTTCTATCGCAAAAACTGCCAAGTCTATCACCCATGTTACCTCCGATGTCCGATTTCAGACTAACAGCTTCCATCCTAAAAAACTGCCAAGTCTATCACCCATGTTATATCCGGTGCCCGATTTCGGACTATCAGCTTCCATCCCAAAAACTGCCAAGTCTATCACCCGTGTTACATCCGGTGCCCGATTTCGGTAAAACAGCTTCTACCGCAAAAACTGGCAAGTCTATCACCCATGTTACATCCGATGCCGGATTTCAGACGAACAGCTTACATCCTAAAAACTGCCAAGTCTATCACCCATCTTATATCCGGTGCCCAATTTCAGCAAAACAGCTTCTATCGCAAAAATTGCCAAGTCTATCGCCCATGTTACATCCGATACCCGATTTCAGACTAACAGCTTCCATCTTAAAAACTGCCATGTCTATCACCCATCTTATATCCGGTGCCCGATTTCGGACTATCAGCTTCCCTCCCAAAAACTGCCAAGTCTATCACCCATCTTATATCCGGTGCCCGATTTCGGACTATCAGGTTGCCTCCCAAAAACTGCCAAGTCTATTACCCATGTTACATCTGGTGCCCGATTTTGGACTATCAGCTTCCCTCCCAAAAACTGCCAAGTCTATCACCCATGTTACATCCGGTGCCCGATTTCAGCAAAACAGCTTCTATCGCAAAAACTGCCAAGTCTATCACCCATGTTACATCCGATGCCGGATTTCAGACGAACAGCTTTCATCCTAAAAACTTCCAAGTCTATCACCCATATTACATCCGGTGCCCGATTTTGGCAAAACAGCTTCTATCGCAAAAACTACCAAGTCCATCACCCATGTTACATCCGATGCCCGATTTCAGACTAACAGCTTCCATCCTAAAAACTGCCAAGTCTATCACCCATCTTATATCCGGTGCCCGATTTGAGCAAAACAGCTTCTATCGCAAAAATTGCCAAGTCTATCACCCATGTTACATCCGGTACCCGATTTCGGCAAAACAGCTTCTATCGCAAAAACTGCCAAGTCCATCACCCATGTTACATCCGATGCCCGATTTCAGACTAACAGATTCCATCCTAAAAACTGCCAAGTCTATCACCCATCTTATATCCAGTCCCCGATTTCGAACTATCAGCTTCCCTCCCAAAAACTGCCAAGTCCATCACCCATGTTACATCCGGTGCCCGATTTTGGCAAAACAACTTCTATCGCGAAAACTGCCAAGTCTATCACCCATGTTACATCCGATGTCCGATTTCAGACTAACAGCTTCCATCCTAAAAACTGCCAAGTCTATCACCCATGTTATATCCGGTGCCCGATTTCGGACTATCAGCTTCCATCCCAAAAACTGCCAAGTCTATCACCCGTGTTACATCCGGTGCCCGATTTCGGTAAAACAGCTTCTACCGCAAAAACTGCCAAGTCTATCACACATGTTACATCCGTTGCCGGATTTCAGACGAACAGCTTCCATCCTAAAAACTGCCAAGTCTATCACCCATCTTATATCCGGTGCCCGATTTCAGCAAAACAGCTTCCATCGCAAAAATTGCCAAGTCTATCACCCATGTTACATCCGGTGCCTGATCTCGGACTATCAGCTTCCGTCCCAAAAACTGCCAAGTCTGTCACCCATGTTACATCTGGTGCTGGATTTCAAACCAACAGCTTCCATACAAAAAGCAGCCAAGTCTATCACCCATGTTACATCCGGTGCCCGATTTCAGCAAAACAGCTTCTATTCCAAAAATTGCCAAGTCTATCACCCATGTTACATCCGATGCCCAATTTCGGACTAACAACTTCCATCCTAAAAACTGCCATGTCAATCACCCATGTTACATCCGGTGCCTGATTTTGAACTATCAGCTTCCACCCAAAAAACTGTCAAGTCTATCACCCATGTTAGATCCGGTGCCCGATTTCGGACTATCAGCTTCCATCCCAAAATTTGCAAAGTTTATCACGCATGTTATATCCTTTGCCCGATTTCGGACTAACAGCTTCCATCCCAAAAACTGCCAAGTATATCACCCATGTTACATCCGGTGCCCGATTTCGGACTATTAGCTTCCATCCCAAAATCTGCCAAGTCTATCACCCATGTTACATCCGGTGCCCGATTTCGGACTATCAGCTTCCCTCCCAAAAATTGCCAAGTCTATCACCCTTGTTATATCCGGTGCCCGATTTTGGCAAAACAGCTTCTATCGCAAAAATTGCCAAGTCTATCACCCATGTTACATTCGATGCCGGATTTCAGACGAACAGCTTTCATCCTAAAAACTTCCAAGTCTATCACCCATCTTATATCCGGTGCCCGATTTCAGCAAAATAGCTTCTATCGCAAAAATTGCCATGTCTATCACCCATATTACATCTGGTGCCCGATTTCGGCAAAACAGCTTCTATCGCAAAAACTACCAAGTCCATTACCCATGTTACATCCGATGCCCGATTTCAGACTAACAGCTTCCATCCTAAAAACTGCCAAGTCTATCACCCATCTTATATCCGGTGCCCGATTTCAGACTATCAGCTTCCCTCCCAAAAACTGCCAAGTCTATCACCCATGTTACATCCAGTGCCCGATTTCAGACTAACAGCTTCCATCCTAAAACCTGCCAAGTCTATCACCCATCTTATATCCGGTGCCCGATTTCAGCAAAACATCTTCTATCGCAAAAATTGCCAAGTCCACCATCCATGTTACATTTGGTGCCCGATTTCGGCAAAACAGCTTCCATCCTAAAAACCGCCAAGTCTATCACCCATATTATATCCGGTGCCTGATTTCGGACTATCGGCTTCCATCCCAAAAACTGCCAAGTCTATCACCCATGTTACATCCGGTGCCCGATTTCGGTAAAAAAGCTTCTATCGCAAAAACGGCCAAGTCCATCACCCATGTTACATCCGATGCCCGATTTCAGACTAACAGCTTCCATCCTAAAAACTGCCAAGTCTATCACCCATCTTATATCAGGTCCCCGATTTCGAACTATCAGCTTCCCTCCAAAAAACTGCCAAGTCCATCACCCATGTTACATCCGGTGCCCGATTTTGGCAAAACAACTTCTATCGCAAAAACTGCCAAGTCTATCACCCATGTTACATCCGATGTCCGATTTCAGACTAACAGCTTCCATCATAAAAACTGCCAAGTCTATCACCCATGTTATATCCGGTGCCCGATTTCGGACTATCAGCTTCCATCCCAAAAACTGCCAAGTCTATCACCCGTGTTACATCCGGTGCCCGATTTCGGTACAACAGCTTCTACCGCAAAAACTGCCAAGTATATCACGCATGTTACATCCGATGCCGGATTTCAGACGAACAGCTTTCATCCTAAAAACTTTCAAGTCAATCACCCATCTTATATCCGGTGCCCGATTTGAGCAAAACAGCTTCTATAGCAAAAATTGCCAAGTCTATCACCCATGTTACATCCGGTACCCGATTTCGGCAAAACAGCTTCTATCGCAAAAACTGCCAAGTCCATCACCCATGTTACATCCGATGCCCGATTTCAGACTAACAGCTTCCATCTTAAAAACTGCCAAGTCTATCACCCATCTTATATCCGGTCCCCGATTTCGAACTATCAGCTTCCCTCCCAAAAACTGCCAAGTCCATCACCCATGTTACATCCGGTGCCCGATTTTGGCAAAACAGCTTCTATCGCAAAAACTGCCAAGTCTATATCCCATGTTACATCCGATGTCTGATTTCAGACTAACAGCTTCCATCCTAAAAACTGCCAAGTCTATCACCCATGTTATATCCGGTGCCCGATTTTGGACTATCAGCTTCCATCCCAAAAACTGCCAAGTCTATCACCCGTGTTACATCCGGTGCCCGATTTCGGTAAAACAGCTTCCCTCCCAAAAACTGCCAAGTCCATCACCCATGTTACATCCGGTGCCCGATTTCAGACGAACAGCTTCCATCCTAAAAACTGCCAGGTCTATCACCCATCTTATATCCGATGTTCGATTTCAGACTAACAGCTTCCATCCTAAAAACTGCCAAGTCTATCACCCATGTTATATCCGGTGCCCGATTTCGGACTATCAGCTTCCATCCCAAAAACTGCCAAGTCCATCACCCATGTTACATCCGATGCCCGATTTCAGACTAACAGCTTCCATCCTAAAAACTGCCAAGTCTATCACCCATCTTATATCCGGTCCCCGATTTCGGACTATCAGCTTCCCTCCCAAAAACTGCCAAGTCTATCACCCATGTTACATCCGGTGCCCGATTTCGGCAAAAAAGCTTCTATCGCAAAAACTGCTAAGTCTATCACCCATGTTACCTCCGATGTCCGATTTCAGACTAACAGCTTCCATCCTAAAAACTGCCAAGTCTATCACCCATGTTATATCCGGTGCCCGATTTCGGACTATCAGCTTCCATCCCAAAAACTGCCAAGTCTATCACCCGTGTTACATCCGGTGCCCGATTTCGGTAAAACAGCTTCTACCGCAAAAACTGCCAAGTCTATCACCCATGTTACATCCGATGCCGGATTTCAGACGAACAGCTTTCATCCTAAAAACTTTCAAGTCTATCACCCATCTTATATCCGGTGCCCGATTTCAGCAAAATAGCTTCTATCGCAAAAATTGCCCAGTCTATCACCCATATTACATCCGGTGCCCGATTTCGGCAAAACAGCTTCTATCGCAAAAACTACCAAGTCAATCACCCATGTTACATCCGATGCCCGATTTCAGACTAACAGCTTCCATCCTAAAAACTGCCAAGTCTATCACCAATCTTATATCCGGTGCCCGATTTGAGCAAAACAGCTTCTATCGCAAAAATTGCCAAGTCTATCACCCATGTTACATCCGGTACCCGATTTCGGCAAAACAGCTTCTATCGCAAAAACTGCCAAGTCCATCACCCATGTTACATCCGATGCCCGATTTCAGACTAACAGCTTCCATCCTAAAAACTGCCAAGTCTATCACCCATCTTATATCCGGTCCCCGATTTCGGACTATCAGCTTCCCTCCCAAAAACTGTCAAGTCTATCACCTATGTTACATCCGGTGCCCGATTTCGGCAAAACAGCTTCTATCGCAAAAACTGCCAAGTCTATCACCCATGTTACCTCCGATGTCCGATTTCAGACTAACAGCTTCCATCCTAAAAACTGCCAAGTCTATCACCATGTTATATCCGGTGCCCGATTTCGGACTATCAGCTTCCATCCCAAAAACTGCCAAGTCTATCACCCGTGTTACATCCGGTGCCCGATTTTGGCAAAACAACTTCTATCGCAAAAACTGCCAAGTCTATCACCCATGTTACATCCGATGTCCGATTTCAGACTAACAGCTTCCATCCTAAAAACTGCCAAGTCTATCACCCATGTTATATCCGGTGCCCGATTTCGGACTATCAGATTCCATCCCAAAAACTGCCAAGTCCATCACCCATGTTACATCCGATGCCCGATTTCAGACTAACAGCTTCCATCCTAAAAACTGCCAAGTCTATCACCCATCTTATATCCGGTCCCCGATTTCGGACTATCAGCTTCCCTCCCAAAAACTGTCAAGTCTATCACCTATGTTACATCCGGTGCCCGATTTCGGCAAAACAGCTTCTATCGCAAAAACTGCCAAGTCTATCACCCATGTTACCTCCGATGTCCGATTTCAGACTAACAGCTTCCATCCTAAAAACTGCCAAGTCTATCACCATGTTATATCCGGTGCCCGATTTCGGACTATCAGCTTCCATCCCAAAAACTGCCAAGTCTATCACCCGTGTTACATCCGGTGCCCGATTTCGGTAAAACAGCTTCTACCGCAAAAACTGCAAGTCTATCACCCATGTTATATACGATGCCGGATTTCAGACGAACAGCTTACATCCTAAAAACTGCCAAGTCTATCACCCATCTTATATCCGGTCCCCGATTTCGGACTATCAGCTTCCCTCCCAAAAACTGTCAAGTCTATCACCTATGTTACATCCGGTGCCCGATTTCGGCAAAACAGCTTCTATCGCAAAAACTGCCAAGTCCATCACCCATGTTACATCCGATGTCCGATTTCAGACTAACAGCTTCCATCCTAAAAACTGCCAAGTCTATCACCCATGTTATATCCGGTGCCCGATTTCGGACTATCAGCTTCCATCCCAAAAACTGCCAAGTCTATCACCCATGTTACATCCGGTGCCCGATTTCGGCAAAACAGCTTCTATCGCAAAAACTGCCAAGTCTATCACCCATGTTACATCCGATGCCGGATTTCAGACGAACAGCTTCCATCCTAAAAACTGCCAAGTCTATCACCCATCTTATATCCGGTGCCCGATTTCAGCAAATCAGCTTCTATCCCAAAAATTGCCAAGTCTATCACCCATGTTACATCCGGTGCCCGATTTCGGCAAAACAGCTTCTATCGCAAAAACTGCCAAGTCCATCACCCATGTTACATCCGATGCCCGATTTCAGACTAACAGCTTCCATCCTAAAAACTGCCAAGTCTATCACCCATCTTATATCCGATGTCCGATTTCAGACTAACAGCTTCCATCCTAAAAACTGCCAAGTCTATCACCCATGTTATATCCGGTGCCCGATTTCGGACTATCAGCTTCCATCCCAAAAACTGCCAAGTCCATCACCCATGTTACATCCGATGCCCGATTTCAGACTAACAGCTTCCATCCTAAAAACTGCCAAGTCTATCACCCATCTTATATCCGGTCCCCGATTTCGGACTATCAGCTTCCCTCCCAAAAACTGCCAAGTCTATCACCCATGTTACATCCGGTGCCCGATTTCGGCAAAAAAGCTTCTATCGCAAAAACTGCTAAGTCTATCACCCATGTTACCTCCGATGTCCGATTTCAGACTAACAGCTTCCATCCTAAAAACTGCCAAGTCTATCACCCATGTTATATCCGGTGCCCGATTTCGGACTATCAGCTTCCATCCCAAAAACTGCCAAGTCTATCACCCGTGTTACATCCGGTGCCCGATTTCGGTAAAACAGCTTCTATCGCAAAAACTGCCAAGTCTATCACCCATGTTACATCCGATGCCGGATTTCAGACGAACAGCTTTCATCCTAAAAACTTTCAAGTCTATCACCCATCTTATATCCGGTGCCCGATTTCAGCAAAATAGCTTCTATCGCAAAAATTGCCAAGTCTATCACCCATATTACATCCGGTGCCCGATTTCGGCAAAACAGCTTCTATCGCAAAAACTACCAAGTCCATCACCCATGTTACATCCGATGCCCGATTTCAGACTAACAGCTTCCATCCTAAAAACTGCCAAGTCTATCACCCATCTTATATCCGGTGCCCGATTTGAGCAAAACAGCTTCTATCGCAAAAATTGCCAAGTCTATCACCCATGTTACATCCGGTACCCGATTTCGGCAAAACAGCTTCTATCGCAAAAACTGCCAAGTCCATCACCCATGTTACATCCGATGCCCGATTTCAGACTAACAGCTTCCATCCTAAAAACTGCCAAGTCTATCACCCATCTTATATCCGGTGCCCGATTTCAGCAAAACAGCTTCTATCGCAAAAATTGCCAAGTCTATCACCCATGTTACATCCGGTGCCCGATTTCGGCAAAACAGCTTCTATCGCAAAAACTGCCAAGTCCATCACCCATGTTACATCCGATGTCCGATTTCAGACTAACAGCTTCCATCCTAAAAACTGCCAAGTCTATCACCCATGTTATATCCGGTGCCCGATTTCGGACTATCAGCTTCCATCCCAAAAACTGCCAAGTCTATCACCCGTGTTACATCCGGTGCCCGATTTCGGCAAAACAGCTTCTATCGCAAAAACTGCCAAGTCTATCACCCATGTTACATCCGATGCCGGATTTCAGACGAACAGCTTCCATCCTAAAAACTGCCAAGTCTATCACCCATCTTATATCCGGTGCCCGATTTCAGCAAAACAGCTTCTATCCAAAAATTGCCAAGTCTATCACCCATGTTATATCCGGTGCCCGATTTCGGACTATCAGATTCCATCCCAAAAACTGCCAAGTCCATCACCCATGTTACATCCGATGCCCGATTTCAGACTAACAGCTTCCATCCTAAAAACTGCCAAGTCTATCACCCATCTTATATCCGGTCCCCGATTTCGGACTATCAGCTTCCCTCCCAAAAACTGTCAAGTCTATCACCTATGTTACATCCGGTGCCCGATTTCGGCAAAACAGCTTCTATCGCAAAAACTGCCAAGTCTATCACCCATGTTACCTCCGATGTCCGATTTCAGACTAACAGCTTCCATCCTAAAAACTGCCAAGTCTATCACCATGTTATATCCGGTGCCCGATTTCGGACTATCAGCTTCCATCCCAAAAACTGCCAAGTCTATCACCCGTGTTACATCCGGTGCCCGATTTCGGTAAAACAGCTTCTACCGCAAAAACTGGCAAGTCTATCACCCATGTTATATACGATGCCGGATTTCAGACGAACAGCTTACATCCTAAAAATTGCCAAGTCTATCACCCATCTTATATCCGGTCCCCGATTTCGGACTATCAGCTTCCCTCCCAAAAACTGTCAAGTCTATCACCTATGTTACATCCGGTGCCCGATTTCGGCAAAACAGCTTCTATCGCAAAAACTGCCAAGTCTATCACCCATGTTACCTCCGATGTCCGATTTCAGACTAACAGCTTCCATCCTAAAAACTGCCAAGTCTATCACCCATGTTATATCCGGTGCCCGATTTCGGACTATCAGCTTCCATCCCAAAAACTGCAAAGTCTATCACCCGTGTTACATCCGGTGCCCGATTTCGGTAAAACAGCTTCTACCGCAAAAACTGGCAAGTCTATCACCCATGTTATATCCGATGCCGGATTTCAGACTAACAGCTTCCATCCTAAAAACTGCCAAGTCTATCACCCATCTTATATCCGGTCCCCGATTTCGGACTATCAGCTTCCCTCCCAAAAACTGTCAAGTCTATCACCTATGTTACATCCGGTGCCCGATTTCGGCAAAACAGCTTCTATCGCAAAAACTGCCAAGTCTATCACCCATGTTACCTCCGATGTCCGATTTCAGACTAACAGCTTCCATCCTAAAAACTGCCAAGTCTATCACCCATGTTATATCCGGTGCCCGATTTCGGACTATCAGCTTCCATCCCAAAAACTGCCAAGTCTATCACCCGTGTTACATCCGGTGCCCGATTTCGGTAAAACAGCTTCTACCGCAAAAACTGGCAAGTCTATCACCCATGTTATATCCGATGCCGGATTTCAGACGAACAGCTTACATCCTAAAAACTGCCAAGTCTATCACCCATCTTATATCCGGTGCCCAATTTCAGCAAAACAGCTTCTATCGCAAAAATTGCCAAGTCTATCACCCATGTTACATCCGATACCCGATTTCAGACTAACAGCTTCCATCCTAAAAACTGCCAAGTCTATCACTCATCTTATATCCGGTGCCCGATTTCGGACTATCAGCTTCCCTCCCAAAAACTGCCAAGTCTATTACCCATGTTACATCCGGTGCCCGATTTCGGACTATCAGCTTCCCTCCCAAAAACTGCCAAGTCTATCACCCATGTTACATCCTGTGCCCGATTTCAGCAAAACAGCTTCTATCGCAAAAACTGCCAAGTCTATCACCCATGTTACATCCGATGCCGGATTTCAGACGAACAGCTTTCATCCTAAAAACTTTCAAGTCTATCACCCATCTTATATCCGGTGCCCGATTTCAGCAAAATAGCTTCTATCGCAAAAATTGCCAAGTCTATCACCCATATTACATCCGGTGCCCGATTTTGGCAAAACAGCTTCTATCGCAAAAACTACCAAGTCCATCACCCATGTTACATCCGATGCCCGATTTCAGACTAACAGCTTCCATCCTAAAAACTGCCAAGTCTATCACCCATCTTAAATCCGGTGCCCGATTTGAGCAAAACAGCTTCTATCGCAAAAATTGCCAAGTCTATCACCCATGTTACATCCGGTACCCGATTTCGGCAAAACAGCTTCTATCGCAAAAACTGCCAAGTCCATCACCCATGTTACATCCTATGCCCGATTTCAGACTAACAGCTTCCATCCTAAAAACTGCCAAGTCTATCACCCATCTTATATCCGGTCCCCGATTTCGAACTATCAGCTTCCCTCCCAAAAACTGCCAAGTCCATCACCCATGTTACATCCGGTGCCCGATTTTGGCAAAACAACTTCTATCGCAAAAACTGCCAAGTCTATCACCCATGTTACATCCGATGTCCGATTTCAGACTAACAGCTTCCATCCTAAAAACTGCCAAGTCTATCACCCATGTTATATCCGGTGCCCGATTTCGGACTATCAGCTTCCATCCCAAAAACTGCCAAGTCTATCATCCGTGTTACATCCGGTGCCCGATTTTGGTAAAACAGCTTCTACCGCAAAAACTGCCAAGTCTATCACACATGTTACATCCGTTGCCGGAGTTCAGACGAACAGCTTCCATCCTAAAAACTGCCAAGTCTATCACCCATCTTATATCCGGTGCCCGATTTCAGCAAAACAGCTTCCATCGCAAAAATTGCCAAGTCTATCACCCATGTTACATCCGGTACCCGATTTCGACAAAACAGCTTCTATCGCAAAAACTGCCAAGTCTATCACCCATGTTACCTCCGATGTCCGATTTCAGACTAACAGCTTCCATCCTATAAACTGCCAAGTCTATCACCCATGTTATATCCGGTGCCCGATTTCGGACTATCAGCTTCCATCCCAAAAACTGCCAAGTCTATCACCCGTGTTACATCCGGTGCCCGATTTCGGTAAAACAGCTTCTACCGCAAAAACTGCCAAGTCTATCACACATGTTACATCCGTTGCCGGATTTCAGACGAACAACTTCCATCCTAAAAACTGCAAAGTCTATCACCCATCTTATATCCGGTGCCCGATTTCAGCAAAACAGCTTACATCGCAAAAATTGCCATGTCTATCACCCATGTTACATCCGGTAACCTATTTCGGCAAAACAGCTTCTATCGCAAAAACTGCCAAGTCCATCACCCATGTTACATCCGATGTTCGATTTCAGACTAACAGCTTCCATCCTAAAAACTGCCAAGTCTATCACCCATCTTATATCCGGTCCCCGATTTCGGACTATCAGCTTCCCTCCCAAAAACTGCCAAGTCTATCACCCATGTTACATCCGGTGCCCGATTTCGGCAAAACAGCTTCTATCGCAAAAACTGCCAAGTCTATCACCCATGTTACCTTCGATGTTCGATTTCAGACTAACAGCTTCCATCCTAAAAACTGCTAAGTCTATCACCCATGTTATATCCGGTGCCCGATTTCGGACTATCAGCTTCCATCCCAAAAACTGCCAAGTCTATCACCCGTGTTACATCCGGTGCCCGATTTCGGTAAGACAGCTTCTACCGCAAAAACTGGCAAGTCTATCACCCATGTTACATCCGATGCCGGATTTCAGACGAACAGCTTACATCCTAAAAACTGCCAAGTCTATCACCCATCTTATATCCGGTGCCCAATTTCAGCAAAACAGCTTCTATCGCAAAAATTGCCAAGTCTATCACCCATGTTACATCCGATACCCAATTTCAGACTAACAGCTTCCATCCTAAAAACTGCCAAGTCTATCACCCATCTTATATCCGGTGCCCGATTTCGGACTATCAGCTTCCCTCCCAAAAACTGCCAAGGCTATTACCCATGTTACATCCGGTGCCCGATTTTGGACTATCAGCTTCCCTCCCAAAAATTGCCAAGTATATCACCCATGTTACATCCGGTGCCCGATTTCAGCAAAACAGCTTCTATCGCAAAAACTGCCAAGTCTATCACCCATGTTACATCCGATGCCCGATTTTAGACGAACAGCTTTCATCCTAAAAACTTTCAAGTCTATCACCCATCTTATATCCGGTGCCCGATTTCAGCAAAATAGCTTCTATCGCAAAAATTGCCAAGTCTATCACCCATATTACATCCGGTGCCCGATTTCGGCAAAACAGCTTCTATCGCAAAAACTACCAAGTCCATCACCCATGTTACATCCGATGCCCGATTTCAGACTAACAGCTTCCATCCTAAAAACTGCCAAGTCTATCACCCATCTTATATCCGGTGCCCGATTTGAGCAAATCAGCTTCTATCGCAAAAATTGCCAAGTCTATCACCCATGTTACATCCGGTACCAGATTTCGGCAAAACAGCTTCTATCGCAAAAACTGCCAAGTCCATCACCCAGTTACATCCGATGCCCGATTTCAGACTAACAGCTTCCATCCTAAAAACTGCCAAGTCTATCACCCATCTTATATCCAGTCCCCGATTTCGAACTATCAGCTTCCCTCCCAAAAACTGCCAAGTCCATCACCCATGTTACATCCGGTGCCCAATTTTGGCAAAACAACTTCTATCGCAAAAACTGCCAAGTCTATCACCCATGTTATATCCGGTGCCCGATTTCGGACTATCAGCTTCCATCCCAAAAACTGCCAAGTCTATCACCCGTGTTACATCCGGTGCCCGATTTCGGTAAAACAGCTTCTACCGCAAAAACTGCCAAGTCTATCACACATGTTACATCCGTTGCTGGATTTCAGACGAACAGCTTCCATCCTAAAAACTGCCAAGTCTATCACCCATCTTATATCCGGTGCCCGATTTTAGCAAAACAGCTTCCATCGCAAAAATTGCCAAGTCTATCACCCATGTTACATCCGGTACCCGATTTCGGTAAAACAGCTTCTATCGCAAAAACTGCCAAGTCCATCACCCATGTTACATTCGATGCCCGATTTCAGACTAACAGCTTCCATCCTAAAAACTGCCAAGTCTATCACCCATCTTATATCCGGTCCCCGATTTGAGCAAAACAGCTTCTATCGCAAAAATTGCCAAGTCTATCAACCATGTTACATCCGGTACCCGATTTCGGCAAAACAGCTTCTATCGCAAAAACTGCCAAGTCCATCACCCATGTTACATCCGATGCCCAATTTCAGACTAACAGCTTCCATCCTAAAAACTGCCAAGTCTATCACCCAACTTATATCCGGTCCCCGATTTTGAACTATCAGCTTCCCTCCCAAAAACTGCCAAGTCCATCACCCATGTTACATCCGGTGCCCGATTTTGACAAAACAACTTCTATCGCAAAAACTGCCAAGTCTATCACCCATGTTACGTCCGATGTTCGATTTCAGACTAACAGCTTCCATCCTAAAAACTGCCAAGTCTATCACCCATGTTATATCCGGTGCCCAATTTCGGACTATCAGCTTCCATCCCAAAAACTGCCAAGTCTATCATCCGTGTTACATCCGGTGCCCAATTTCGGTAAAACAGCTTCTACCACAAAAACTGCCAAGTCTATCACACATGTTACATCCGTTGCCGGATTTTAGACGAACAGCTTCCATCCTAAAAACTGCCAAGTCTATCACCCATCTTATATCCGGTGCCCGATTTCAGCAAAACAGCTTCTATCGCAAAAATTGCCAAGTCTATCACCCATGTTACATCCGGTACCCGATTTCGACAAAACAGCTTCTATCGCAAAAACTGCCAAGTCCATCACCCATGTTACATTCGATGCCCGATTTCAGACTAAGAGCTTCCATCCTAAAAACTGCCAAGTCTATCACCCATCTTATATCCATTCTCCGATTTCGGACTATCAGCTTCCCTCCCAAAAACTGCCAAGTCTATCACTCATGTTACATCCGGTGCCCGATTTCGGCAAAACAGCTTCTATCGCAAAAACTGCCAAGTCTATCACCCATGTTACCTCCGATGTGCGATTTCAGACTAACAGCTTCCATCCTAAAAACTGCCAAGTCTATCACCCATCTTATATCCGGTGCCCGATTTCGGACTATCAGCTTCCATCCCAAAAACTGCCAAGTCTATCACCCGTGTTACATCCGGTGCCCGATTTCGGTAAAACAGCTTCTACCGCAAAAACTGCCAAGTCTATCACACATGTTACATCCGTTGCCGGATTTCAGACGAACAGCTTCCATCCTAAAAACTGTCAAGTCTATCACCCATCTTATATCCGGTGCCCGATTTCAGCAAAATAGCTTCCATCGCAAAAATTTCCATGTCTATCACCCATGTTACATCCGGTACCCGATTTCGGCAAAACAGCTTCTATCGCAAAAACTGCCAAGTCCATCACCCATGTTACATCCGATGCCCGATTTCAGACTAACAGCTTCCATCCTAAAAACTGCCAAGTCTATCACCCATCTTATATCCGGTCCCCGATTTCGGACTATCAGCTTCCCTCCCAAAAACTGCCAAGTCTATCACCCATGTTACATCCGGTGCCCGATTTCGGCAAAACAGCTTTTATCGCAAAAACTGCCAAGTCTATCGCCCATGTTACCTCCGATGTCCGATTTCAGACTAACAGCTTCCATCCTAAAAACTGCCAAGTCTATCACCCATGTTATATCCGGTGCCCGATTTCGGACTATCAGCTTCCATCCCAAAAACTGCCAAGTCTATCACCCGTGTTACATCCGGTGCCCGATTTCGGTAAGAAAGCTTCTACCGCTAAAACTGGCAAGTCTATCACCCATGTTACATCCGATACCGGATTTCAGACGAACAGCTTACATCCTAAAAACTGCCAAGTCTATCACCCATCTTATATCCGGTGCCCGATTTCGGACTATCAGCTTCCATCCCAAAAACTGCCAAGTCTATCACCCATGTTACATCCGGTGCCCGATTTCGGTAAGAAAGCTTCTACCGCTAAAACTGGCAAGTCTATCACCCATGTTACATCGGATACCCGATTTCAGACTAACAGCTTCCATCCTAAAAACTGCCAAGTCTATCACCCATCTTATATCCGGTGCCCAATTTCGGACTATCAGCTTCCCTCCCAAAAACTGCCAAGTATATCACCCATGTTACATCCGGTGCCCGATTTCAGCAAAATAGCTTCTATCGCAAAAACTGCCAAGTCTATCACCCATGTTACATCCGATGCCGGATTTCAGACGAACAGCTTTCATCCTAAAAACTTCCAAGTCTATCACCCATCTTATATCCGGTGCCCGATTTCAGCAAAATACCTTCTATCGCAAAAATTGCCACGTCTATCACCCATATTACATCCGGTGCCCGATTTCGGCAAAACAGCTTGTATCGCAAAAACTACCAAGTCCATCACGCATGTTACATCCGATGCCCGATTTGAGACTAACAGCTTCCGTCCTAAAAACTGCCAAGTCTATCACCCATCTTATATCCGGTGCCCGATTTGAGCAAAACAGCTTCTATCGCAAAAATTGCCAAGTCTATCACCCATGTTACATCCGGTACCCGATTTCGGCAAAACAGCTTCTATCGCAAAAACTGCCAAGTCCATCACCCATGTTACATCCGATGCCCAATTTCAGACTAACAGCTTCCATCCTAAAAACTGCCAAGTCTATCACCCAACTTATATCCGGTCCCCGATTTCGAACTATCAGCTTCCCTCCCAAAAACTGCCAAGTCCATCACCCATGTTTCATTCGGTGCCCGATTTTGAATAAACAACTTCTATCGCAAAAACTGCCAAGTCTATCACCCATGTTACCTCCGATGTCCGATTTCAGACTAACAGCTTCCATCCTAAAAACTGCCAAGTCTATCACCCATGTTATATCCGGTGCCCGATTTTGGACTATCAGCTTCCATCCCAAAAACTGCCAAGTCTATCACCCGTGTTACATCCGGTGCCCGATTTCGGTAAAACAGCTTCTACCGCAAAAACTGGCAAGTCTATCACCCATGTTACATCCGATGCCGGATTTCAGATGAACAGCTTACATCCTAAAAACTGCCAAGTCTATCACCCATCTTATATCCGGTTCCCAATTTCAGCAAAACAGCTTCTATCGCAAAAATTGCCAAGTCTATCACCCATGTTACATCCGATACCCGATTTCAGACTAACAGCTTCCATCCTAAAAACTGCCAAGTCTATCACCCATCTTATATCCGGTCCCCGATTTCGGACTATCAGCTTCCCTCCTAAAAACTGCCAAGTCTATCACCCATGTTACATCCGGTGCCCGATTTCGGCAAAACAGCTTCTATCGCAAAAACTGCCAAGTCTATCACCCATGTTACCTCCGATGTCCGATTTCAGACTAACAGCTTCAATCCTAAAAACTGCCAAGTCTATCACCCATGTTATATCCGGTGCCCGATTTCGCACTATCAGCTTCCATCCCAAAAACTGCCAAGTCTATCACCCGTGTTACATCCGGTGCCCGATTTCGGTAAGACAGCTTCTACCGTAAAAACTGGCTAGTCTATCACCAATGTTACATCCGGTGCCCGATTTCGGCAAAACAGCTTTTATCGCAAAAACTGCCAAGTCTATCGCCCATGTTACCTCCGATGTCCGATTTCAGACTAACAGCTTCCATCCTAAAAACTGCCAAGTCTATCACCCATGTTATATCTGGTGCCCGATTTCGGACTATCAGCTTCCATCCCAAAAACTGCCAAGTCTATCACCCGTGTTACATCCGGTGCCCGATTTCGGTAAGAAAGCTTCTACCGCTAAATTTGGCAAGTCTATCACCCATGTTACATCCGATACCGGATTTCAGACGAACAGCTTACATCCTAAAAACTGCCAAGTCTATCACCCATCTTATATCCGGTGCCCGATTTTAGCAAAACAGCTTCCATCGCAAAAATTGCCAAGTCTATCACCCATGTTACATCCGGTACCTGGTTTCGGCAAAACAGCTTCTATCGAAAAACTGCCAAGTCCATCACCCATGTTACATTCGATGCCCGATTTCAGACTAACAGCTTCCATCTTAAAAACTGCCAAGTCTATCACCCATCTTATATCCGGTCCCCGATTTCGGACTAACAGCTTTCCTCCCAAAAACTGCCAAGTCTATCACTCATGTTACATCCAGTGCCCGATTTCGGCAAAACAGCTTCTATCGCAAAAACTGCCAAGTCTATCACCCATGTTACCTCCGATGTCCGATTTCAGACTAACAGCTTCCATCCTAAAAACTGCCAAGTCTATCACCCATGTTATATCCGGTGCCCGATTTTGGACTATCAGCTTCCATCCCAAAAACTGCCAAGTCTATCACCCGTGTTACATCCGGTGCCCGATTTCGGTAAAACAGCTTCTACCGCAAAAACTGGCAAGTCTATCACCCATGTTACATCCGATGCCGGATTTCAGACGAACAGCTTTCATCCTAAAAACTTCCAAGTCTATCACCCATCTTATATCCGGTGCCCGATTTCAGCAAAATACCTTCTATCGCAAAAATTGCCACGTCTATCACCCATATTACATCCGGTGCCCGATTTCGGCAAAACAGCTTGTATCGCAAAAACTACCAAGTCCATCACGCATGTTACATCCGATGCCCGATTTGAGACTAACAGCTTCCGTCCTAAAAACTGCCAAGTCTATCACCCATCTTATATCCGGTGCCCGATTTGAGCAAAACAGCTTCTATCGCAAAAATTGCCAAGTCTATCACCCATGTTACATCCGGTACCCGATTTCGGCAAAACAGCTTCTATCGCAAAAACTGCCAAGTCCATCACCCATGTTACATCCGATGCCCAATTTCAGACTAACAGCTTCCATCCTAAAAACTGCCAAGTCTATCACCCAACTTATATCCGGTCCCCGATTTCGAACTATCAGCTTCCCTCCCAAAAACTGCCAAGTCCATCACCCATGTTTCATTCGGTGCCCGATTTTGAATAAACAACTTCTATCGCAAAAACTGCCAAGTCTATCACCCATGTTACCTCCGATGTCCGATTTCAGACTAACAGCTTCCATCCTAAAAACTGCCAAGTCTATCACCCATGTTATATCCGGTGCCCGATTTTGGACTATCAGCTTCCATCCCAAAAACTGCCAAGTCTATCACCCGTGTTACATCCGGTGCCCGATTTCGGTAAAACAGCTTCTACCGCAAAAACTGGCAAGTCTATCACCCATGTTACATCCGATGCCGGATTTCAGATGAACAGCTTACATCCTAAAAACTGCCAAGTCTATCACCCATCTTATATCCGGTTCCCAATTTCAGCAAAACAGCTTCTATCGCAAAAATTGCCAAGTCTATCACCCATGTTACATCCGATACCCGATTTCAGACTAACAGCTTCCATCCTAAAAACTGCCAAGTCTATCACCCATCTTATATCCGGTCCCCGATTTCGGACTATCAGCTTCCCTCCTAAAAACTGCCAAGTCTATCACCCATGTTACATCCGGTGCCCGATTTCGGCAAAACAGCTTCTATCGCAAAAACTGCCAAGTCTATCACCCATGTTACCTCCGATGTCCGATTTCAGACTAACAGCTTCCATCCTAAAAACTGCCAAGTCTATCACCCATGTTATATCCGGTGCCCGATTTCGCACTATCAGCTTCCATCCCAAAAACTGCCAAGTCTATCACCCGTGTTACATCCGGTGCCCGATTTCGGTAAGACAGCTTCTACCGTAAAAACTGGCTAGTCTATCACCAATGTTACATCCGGTGCCCGATTTCGGCAAAACAGCTTTTATCGCAAAAACTGCCAAGTCTATCGCCCATGTTACCTCCGATGTCCGATTTCAGACTAACAGCTTCCATCCTAAAAACTGCCAAGTCTATCACCCATGTTATATCTGGTGCCCGATTTCGGACTATCAGCTTCCATCCCAAAAACTGCCAAGTCTATCACCCGTGTTACATCCGGTGCCCGATTTCGGTAAGAAAGCTTCTACCGCTAAAACTGGCAAGTCTATCACCCATGTTACATCCGATACCGGATTTCAGACGAACAGCTTACATCCTAAAAACTGCCAAGTCTATCACCCATCTTATATCCGGTGCCCGATTTTAGCAAAACAGCTTCCATCGCAAAAATTGCCAAGTCTATCACCCATGTTACATCCGGTACCTGGTTTCGGCAAAACAGCTTCTATCGAAAAACTGCCAAGTCCATCACCCATGTTACATTCGATGCCCGATTTCAGACTAACAGCTTCCATCTTAAAAACTGCCAAGTCTATCACCCATCTTATATCCGGTCCCCGATTTCGGACTAACAGCTTTCCTCCCAAAAACTGCCAAGTCTATCACTCATGTTACATCCAGTGCCCGATTTCGGCAAAACAGCTTCTATCGCAAAAACTGCCAAGTCTATCACCCATGTTACCTCCGATGTCCGATTTCAGACTAACAGCTTCCATCCTAAAAACTGCCAAGTCTATCACCCATGTTATATCCGGTGCCCGATTTTGGACTATCAGCTTCCATCCCAAAAACTGCCAAGTCTATCACCCGTGTTACATCCGGTGCCCGATTTCGGTAAAACAGCTTCTACCGCAAAAACTGGCAAGTCTATCACCCATGTTACATCCGATGCCGGATTTCAGATGAACAGCTTACATCCTAAAAACTGCCAAGTCTATCACCCATCTTATATCCGGTTCCCAATTTCAGCAAAACAGCTTCTATCGCAAAAATTGCCAAGTCTATCACCCATGTTACATCCGATACCCGATTTCAGACTAACAGCTTCCATCCTAAAAACTGCCAAGTCTATCACCCATCTTATATCCGGTCCCCGATTTCGGACTATCAACTTCCCTCCTAAAAACTGCCAAGTCTATCACCCATGTTACATCCGGTGCCCGATTTCGGCAAAACAGCTTCTATCGCAAAAACTGCCAAGTCTATCACCCATGTTACCTCCGATGTCCGATTTCAGACTAACAGCTTCCATCCTAAAAACTGCCAAGTCTATCACCCATGTTATATCCGGTGCCCGATTTCGCACTATCAGCTTCCATCCCAAAAACTGCCAAGTCTATCACCCGTGTTACATCCGGTGCCCGATTTCGGTAAGACAGCTTCTACCGTAAAAACTGGCAAGTCTATCACCCATGTTACATCCGGTGCCCGATTTCGGCAAAACAGCTTTTATCGCAAAAACTGCCAAGTCTATCGCCCATGTTACCTCCGATGTCCGATTTCAGACTAACAGCTTCCATCCTAAAAACTGCCAAGTCTATCACCCATGTTATATCCGGTCCCGATTTCGGACTATCAGCTTCCATCCCAAAAACTGCCAAGTCTATCACCCGTGTTACATCCGGTGCCCGATTTCGGTAAGAAAGCTTCTACCGCTAAAACTGGCAAGTCTATCACCCATGTTACATCCGATACCGGATTTCAGACGAACAGCTTACATCCTAAAAACTGCCAAGTCTATCACCCATCTTATATCCGGTGCCCGATTTCGGACTATCAGCTTCCATCCCAAAAACTGCCAAGTCTATCACCCGTGTTACATCCGGTGCCCGATTTCGGTAAGAAAGCTTCTACCGCTAAAACTGGCAAGTCTATCACCCATGTTACATCCGATACCCGATTTCAGACTAACAGCTTCCATCCTAAAAACTGCCAAGTCTATCACCCATCTTATATCCGGTGCCCAATTTCAGACTATCAGCTTCCCTCCCAAAAACTGCCAAGTATATCACCCATGTTACATCCGGTGCCCGATTTCAGCAAAATAGCTTCTATCGCAAAAACTGCCAAGTCTATCACCCATGTTACATCCGATGCCGGATTTCAGACGAACAGCTTTCATCCTAAAAACTTCCAAGTCTATCACCCATCTTATATCCGGTGCCCGATTTCAGCAAAATACCTTCTATCGCAAAAATTGCCACGTCTATCACCCATATTACATCCGGTGCCCGATTTCGGCAAAACAGCTTCTATCGCAAAAACTACCAAGTCCATCACGCATGTTACATCCGATGCCCGATTTGAGACTAACAGCTTCCGTCCTAAAAACTGCCAAGTCTATCACCCATCTTATATCCGGTGCCCGATTTGAGCAAAACAGCTTCTATCGCAAAAATTGCCAAGTCTATCACCCATGTTACATCCGGTACCCGATTTCGGCAAAACAGCTTCTATCGCAAAAACTGCCAAGTCCATCACCCATGTTACATCCGATGCCCAATTTCAGACTAACAGCTTCCATCCTAAAAACTGCCAAGTCTATCACCCAACTTATATCCGGTCCCCGATTTCGAACTATCAGCTTCCCTCCCAAAAACTGCCAAGTCCATCACCCATGTTTCATTCGGTGCCCGATTTTGAATAAACAACTTCTATCGCAAAAACTGCCAAGTCTATCACCCATGTTACATCCGATGTCCGATTTCAGACTAACAGCTTCCATCCTAAAAACTGCCAAGTCTATCACCCATGTTATATCCGGTGCCCGATTTCGGACTATCAGCTTCCATCCCAAAAACTGCCAAGTCTATCATCCGTGTTACATCCGGTGCCCGATTTCGGTAAAACAGCTTCTACCGCAAAAACTGCCAAGTCTATCACACATGTTACATCCGTTGCCGGATTTCAGACGAACAGCTTCCATCCTAAAAACTGCCAAGTCTATCACCCATCTTATATCCGGTGCCCGATTTTAGCAAAACAGCTTCCATCGCAAAAATTGCCAAGTCTATCACCCATGTTACATCCGGTACCTGGTTTCGGCAAAACAGCTTCTATCGAAAAATTGCCAAGTCCATCACCCATGTTACATTCGATGCCCGATTTCAGACTAACAGCTTCCATCTTAAAAACTGCCAAGTCTATCACCCATCTTATATCCGGTCCCCGATTTCGGACTAACAGCTTTCCTCCCAAAAACTGCCAAGTCTATCACTCATGTTACATCCAGTGCCCGATTTCGGCAAAACAGCTTCTATCGCAAAAACTGCCAAGTCTATCACCCATGTTACCTCCGATGTCCGATTTCAGACTAACAGCTTCCATCCTAAAAACTGCCAAGTCTATCACCCATGTTATATCCGGTGCCCTATTTTGGACTATCAGCTTCCATCCCAAAAACTGCCAAGTCTATCACCCGTGTTACATCCGGTGCCCGATTTCGGTAAAACAGCTTCTACCGCAAAAACTGGCAAGTCTATCACCCATGTTACATCCGATGCCGGATTTCAGATGAACAGCTTACATCCTAAAAACTGCCAAGTCTATCACCCATCTTATATCCGGTTCCCAATTTCAGCAAAACAGCTTCTATCGCAAAAATTGCCAAGTCTATCACCCATGTTACATCCGATACCCGATTTCAGACTAACAGCTTCCATCCTAAAAACTGCCAAGTCTATCACCCATCTTATATCCGGTCCCCGATTTCGGACTATCAGCTTCCCTCCTAAAAACTGCCAAGTCTATCACCCATGTTACATCCGGTGCCCGATTTCGGCAAAACAGCTTCTATCGCAAAAACTGCCAAGTCTATCACCCATGTTACCTCCGATGTCCGATTTCAGACTAACAGCTTCCATCCTAAAAACTGCCAAGTCTATCACCCATGTTATATCCGGTGCCCGATTTCGCACTATCAGCTTCCATCCCAAAAACTGCCAAGTCTATCACCCGTGTTACATCCGGTGCCCGATTTCGGTAAGACAGCTTCTACCGTAAAAACTGGCAAGTCTATCACCAATGTTACATCCGATGCCAGATTTTAGACGAACAGCTTACATCCTAAAAACTGCCAAGTCTATCACCCATCTTATATCCGGTGCCCAATTTCAGCAAAACAGCTTCTATCGCAAAAATTGCCAAGTCTATCACCCATGTTACATCCGATACCCGATTTCAGACTAACAGCTTCCATCCTAAAAACTGCCAAGTCTATCACCCATCTTATATCCGGTGCCCGATTTCGGACTATCAGCTTCCCTCGCAAAAACTGCTAAGGCTATTACCCATGTTACATCCGGTGCCCGATTTCGGACTATCAGCTTCCCTCCCAAAAACTGCCAAGTATATGACCCATGTTACATCCGGTGCCCGATTTCAGCAAAACAGCTTCTATCGCAAAAACTGCCAAGTCTATCACCCATGTTACATCCGATGCCGGATTTCAGACGAACAGCTTTCATCCTAAAAACTTCCAAGTCTATCACCCATCTTATATCCGGTGCCCGATTTCAGCAAAATAGCTTCTATCGCAAAAATTGCCAAGTCTATCACCCATATTACATCCGGTGCCCGATTTCGGCAAAACAGCTTCTATCGCAAAAACTACCAAGTCCATCACCCATGTTACATCCGATGCCCGATTTCAGACTAACAGCTTCCATCCTAAAAACTGCCAAGTCTATCACCCATCTTATATCCGGTGCCCGATTTGAGCAAAACAGCTTCTATCGCAAAAATTGCCAAGTCTATTACCCATGTTACATCCGGTACCCGATTTCGGCAAAACAGCTTCTATCGCAAAAACTAGCGAGTAATGTTACATCCGATGCCCGATTTCAGACTAACAGCTTCCATCCTAAAAACTGCCAAGTCTATCACCCATCTTATATCCGGTCCCCGATTTCGAACTATCAGCTTCCCTCCCAAAAACTGCCAAGTCCATCACCCATGTTACATCCGGTGCCCGATTTTGGCAAAACAACTTCTATCGCAAAAACTGCCAAGTCTATCACCCATGTTACATCCGATGTCCGATTTCAGACTAACAGCTTCCATCCTAAAAACTACCAAGTCTATCACCCATGTTATATACGGTGCCCGATTTTGGACTATCAGCTTCCATCCCAAAAACTGCCAAGTCTATCACCCGTGTTACATCCGGTACCCGATTTCGGCAAAACAGCTTCTATCGCAAAAACTGCCAAGTCTATCACCCATGTTACATCCGGTGCCCGATTTCGGACTATCAGCTTCCATCCCAAAAACTGCCAAGTCTATCACCCGTGTTACATCCTGTAATACTCGGCTAGAAGTCGGCATCAGAATTCCTGTCGTCCGGTGGACTCCGGGGTGTCAGACTTCTAGAGGAGGGTAGGCTTTATATTTGACTAAGGGTTATGATGTGTTTTACTGTTTTACTTAAGTTTTGAGCTAAAATGACCCAAGGCAGAGGAGCCAAGTTCGGCCGCCGAAGGTAAGTTCGGCCGCCGAAAGTGCTCAATGTTCGGCTTCCGAATTCAGGTTCGGCCCCCGAATGTTGCATGGTTTTGCATGCGCTTCGGCAGCCGAAGCTGAGTTGCTGAGCCAGCAGTTTTGTATCCCTTAGTCAGCATTTTGGACAGGTGTAATCACCAGATCATGTCCAGAAGGTGGTCATGTCTCCCATGTTTTATTTGCTCAGTTTGAGTAGCTCATGAACGAGTTAGCTTGTGTTCAACAAAGTGTGAGAGTTTGAAGCAAAAAGGTGAGGGTTGAGAGTTCGTAAGGTTGAAGAAGAGTTGATCTGTTTTCCTTGTGTTCAGACCGTTCATCTTCCTGTTTATAGAGGTAAGGGAAAATCCGGACCTTGTTATATGTTTTCTGAAGGTTTTATGGGGATTAAGGAAAGAGATGCATGCTTAGGGTAGTCGTGGTGGTTTTGATGATATATGGATGTATCCATGTTTATGTGTTATGTTTGATTTGTTGTTTGGGGTTAGTAGATAGTTTTGGACCCCTGTGAACATATACTTATGTATATGAGTGTTGAGGAGTTGATATATGCATGTTTGGAGATGTTGAAGGGAAGGAAGAGCTTGGTTTGCCGTCGGGCTGAGTTCTGGAAGAACTCAGGTTCGGCAGCCGAAGGTTCATTCGGCCGCCGAACCTCTTGCATGGTGGCTTAGGCTGCCACAGCTTGCCCCCGCGAGCTTTGCATGTTCGGCTCTGTTTGGGGACTTCGGCCGCCGAAGGTGCCGCCGAAGGTGCTTGAGTTTCGTCTCTGGAGAAGACTTTCGGCCGCCGAACCTGCCGCCGAAAGTGTTCTGTCCAGCTTTCCTTTGCATGCTTTGCATGAGGTGTAGAGTGAGTTTAAGGGGAGTTTTGGGAAGTTTAATAGAGTTGGTCAGCAGTTAGTTTGGTCCCTCATGTGAGTTTATCTGTACCTATACAGACCAGAGGAACCAGAGAGAGCAGTAGTGAGTACTGCCCAGCGTTTTCAGAGCCTGCAGAGTCAGCCAGTCCAGTTAGCCAGAGGTGAATGGAACTAAGCTTAATTCTTTGAAATGACTAATGAAATGTTTTAGCATATCTCATGCATCATGATTATGCCATAGGTTGATTGCATTAGTATCCACGAATACGTTGCATTGCATAGTTATCTGTTGATGTGAGTAAATGCTGAATGATCCAATAGTCACAGACAGGAAGTCCAGGAGCCTTTGACTACGCCCTGGCAGGTATAGCGAAGTCCAGGAGCCTTTGACTACGCCCTGGCAGGTTTATAGTAAAGACCAGGAGCCTTTGACTACGCCCTGGCAATGGTAAGTACAGAGGTGTTATATACACATATACATATATGACAGGAAGACCAGGTGCTCGATTCTACGCCCTGGCACAGAGTTACTGGGACTATGTGGTGACAGGTTTACTCTTGATGTGGTTTATCTGTGTTATGACGCATTTCATGAGATCATGTTTTACTGAGATATTTTACTGTTCTACTCACTGGGCTATAGAGCTCATCCCACTCCCTTAACCCCAGTTTTGCAGGTTCAGTGTACAGTGTACAGGGACAGTCCAGCAGAGTACAGAAAGAGTAAAAGAGCTTGTAATAGTATAAAGTGGACATGTAAAGTGTAAAGAGATGTTATAGTTGTGTATACCGTTAGCGTTGTGCTTGACTTAGTTGTATTATGTTGTAAAGCTTTTGTTACATACATGATCTGTATATGTATATATGTTTTATAACCAGGCTTAACAGGTATGAGTTAACCCATCTAGAGCAAGCTCTAGTCAGGGGTACAGAGTACAGAGTACAGAGTACAGAGATAGTGCATGCACAGGTTAAGCCTTGGTTCAGCAAAGAGTTTTTATTTTCACAGAAAATGTATCATGTATGAGTTTTACAGGTGCACAGAGAGTATTGCAGGCTTGCTAGGGGTTCTGGCGGCCTTAAGCCGACCTGAATCCTAGCGCCGGTGACAGTCCATTTTGGGGTCGTTACAGATTGGTATCAGAGCCCTAGGTTCATATGATCGGACCTATAGAGACAGTGTGGGGCTCATAGAGGTTAAAAGTGGTCAAGCACAATAGGAAATCATGTCCACTAGGATAGGGTGTTGAGTCCTATCTGCTATGATATGCCATGAGTTATGCATGTGCCGTATTGATATGTGATGTTTAAGTGCTACGTGCTTTGTTATGTGTTGTTTTTCAGAAAGTAAAGATGCGAGGAACTCGTCGATCAGCTCGATTGACTGGAGTCCCACCAGAGAGTGAGAGACCAGCTGCTCGTCCTCCTGCATTGCCAAGGGCAAGGTCTCAGAGATCTAGCAGGGAAGGTACGTCAATAGACCCTAGAAGGTCTGTAGACGAGAGCAGAAGAGGAACAGTTAGGGGAGAAAGATCAGAGGAAAGGATGGAAGCTATGGAGATTGAGCAGTCTAGAGATGACAGCATGGGTATAGGCAGCTTTGAGGAAGGTATGGGAGAGTCACAGGGAGGTGCTCAGACCTCAGGTTTTGGCTATCCAGAGTATCCGATGGGAGGTATGTCGGAGTACTCTAGTTTTGTGCCATATCCTTCTTACATGCCATATATGCCTTATTCTCCGTACTACCCACCATATCCTATGTATCCATCTTCCCCTACCCATCCAAGTGCAGCACACCTAGAGCCAAATGAACCAGTACCACCACCAGAACCAGTAGCCCCTGTTGATAGACATCAACCTAGCTCATCTGGAGGTAAAGTGCAAATGACAGAGTACTTGAAATTGGATGCTCCAAAATATAACACGGGAGATGATCCATTTGAATACCTCAGATCAGTTAGGATGATAACTAGTGAGTTGGGAGCTGATGATAGTAGAGCCATTGAGATGGCAGGGTTTACACTCAAATGCAAGAAAGCCAGAGAATGGTTTAAGAACTATGTGGAACCCAGAATGGACAGCATGTCATGGGGAGAGTTCGCCAATGCGTTTGCCGGGTGGGCTTTTCCTGATAGCTCCAGGGAGATGAAAGTCATAGAGTTCGAACAGTTGCGACAGACAGATGAAATGAGTGTTGATGAATTCACAGATAAGTTCCTGGATTTGCTTCAGTATGTGGGTCAAGCCTATGATACTGATCAGAAGAAGGCAAGGAGATATACTATGCGATTGCATCCCAGGTATGCTTCCTTGATTCTTCCAGCAGAAAAGGAGAGTTTCCACACCATAGTGGACACAGCCAGGAAAATGGAAGCTAGTGCCAATATTCAGAAACAATCAAAGGCACAGGCTTCGGGTTCTAAGGCCCCCAGTACAGGCACGTCAGGCAGCAAGAGATGGGACAGAGCAAAAGGAACAAAGAGTAAGTTCTGGAATAAAGTGAAGTCAGGTCTGGGAATAGGTAGTGGCTCAAGCTCTGGCACAGCTCCAGTCTGCAGAAGATGCGGAAAACCACATGGAGGAGTTTGTCAGTTGGGATCTACAGCTTGTTTTCGCTGTGGACAGGAAGGGCATATTGCTCGGAATTGTCCTCAGGTGACTTTTGCACCATCCCAGCAGATGAGTTCAGGCAGTGTGGTACAGCCAGTTGTACGGTCAGCAGCTCCAGTTATGCCTCAGAGTAGTGGCAGAGGTAGAGGGAGAGGGGCAGCCTCTACTTCAGCAGCAGGTTCCCGAGGTGGAAATCCAGTAGCCCCAGCACGGATTTTCACAGTGACACAGGAGGAGGCTAACACGTCGAACACAGTGGTGTCAGGTAATCTCATCATTGGGTGTTCTGATGTGTATGCTTTGATGGACCCCGGTGCTTCTCATTCCTTTATTGCTTCGAGAGCCATAGAGAGATTGGGTTTGATCAGTTCTGAGTTAGAGTATCCTCTCTGGGTCAGTGGACCTAAATGTGACCCATCAGTGGCAGTGTCAGTCTGTCGTTTCAGTCCAGTGTTTATAGAGGGTAGATACCTTCCAGCTGACCTTGTGGTTCTAGATTTGACAGATTTTGATGTCATTCTAGGGATGGATTGGTTATCTACATATAGTGCTACTTTGGACTGTAGAGAGAAGATAGTGAGTCTCAGAGACCAGGATGGGTCAGCGTGTGTCTTCAGAGGAGACAGGAGAGGTACACCCAGAGGTATGATTTCAGCCCTTCAGGCTCGTCGTTTGCTTAGGAGGGGTTGTCAGGGGTTTCTAGCTCATGTGAGAGAGCTAGACCGTCAGGTGAGGGAACCAGCCACAGTACCAGTAGTTCGAGAGTTTCTCGATGTGTTCCCAGACGATTTACCAGGACTCCCACCTGATAGGGAGATAGGGTTTAAAATTGAATTGCTGCCAGGTACCAGACCTATCTCTATTCCTCCCTATAGGATGGCACCAGCAGAGTTAAAAGAGTTGAAAGAACAGTTGCAGGACTTGGTAGATAAGGGTTTTGTAATACCCGGCTAAATCCGACATCAGAATTCCTACCGTCCGGTGGAATTCAGGGATGTCAGAGGTTCTAGAAGGGTAAGAGTGAAGGTTTTCTAAAATGCTTTTAAGTGTTTAAGTGTTGGTTTAGAAAAGAGTTGAGTTTTGTGGAGAATTGGCCAAAGGAGTTGCTATCATGTTCGGCCCCCGAATGTTAAGTTCGGCCGCCGAAAGTGCTCAATGTTCGGCTCCCGAAGGTTATGTTCGGCCCCCGAACGTTGCATGGTTTTGCATGCGATTCGGCAGCCGAAGCTGAGTTGCTCGGCCAGCTATTGAGCATCCCTTAGTCAGCATTTTGGACAGGTGTTAGCACCAAATCATGTCCAGAAGTTAGCCACGTCTCCCTTGACTCATCTGCAAGCTTTAATCAGCTCATGCAGAAGGTTTGGTCATTTGCAAAGGTTTTGAACGTTTTTGAGAGAAAAGGGAGGTTTTGATGGTTTTGTGTTTTTGAAGAGAAGTTGCTGTGTTTGGATTCTTCAGCTTCTTGGATCAAGAGGTAAGTGAAGATCTTAAGCTTGTTTTAATGAGTTTTAATAGCTTTTAAAGAGGTTAAGGGTAGAGTTGCATGTTTAGGTTTTAAAGCTTAGTTTTGATGCTTTAATGGTTTATGCATGATTATGTGTTATAGTTGCTGTTTTGTTGGGGTTAATAGGTAGTTTTGGACCCCTTGGAGCATATACCAGAGTATATGCAAGTTGAGGAGTTGTGTATGCATGATTGAGTGGTGTTGGTGCTTGGCAGGAGATGGTTGTGCACGAAGCTGAGTTCTGGATGAACTCAGGTTCGGCCGCCGAAGGGAGGATTCGGCCGCCGAACCCCTTGTGAAGGTAGTTTCGGCTGCCTAAGGTTGCCTCCGAAAGAATGGACTTTCGGATCTGTCCTGCACATTCGGCCGCCGAAGGTGCCGCCGAAGGTGTCCTGCCTAGCTTTTCCTTTGCATGTTTTAAGTGATTGTTCTATGAACTTTTAGAAGGGTTTTGGGAGATGGTTAAGAGTATGTTTGACACCTCAATCGAGTCCTTTTGTGTAGGATCGGACCCGACAGTTCAGGGAGGTCGTCAGGTTTAGCAGTTGCAGAGTCAGTCAGGTTTCTGCTTGAGGAGCAGAGGTGAGTAGAACTAAACTTAATCTTGTATTAAAGAAACATAATGCTTTAGCATAGTTCATGCATCATGACTGCTATGATATGTATTAGGGTGATTGCATTAGAATCACGAATATGAAGCATTGCATATTATTGTTGCTTATGTGATCAGAGGTTAGGTGGACCCAGGCGACTCCAATAGCCTAAGCTTCGGCTCCTGTCATTGTGTCAGGTCAGGTGGGCAAGTACATGTTGGTATGCCCTGTGTAGCTCCTTTGGGGGGCCAGTATTGACAGAGGGTATTTTTGGGGTCATGTCTACCTTAGTGGAGATTGGACCAAGGCGACTTCACTAGCCCGTCGAGGGAGTTTTGGGGTCATGTCTAATCCAAGATATATTGAGATGTTTGTTTGGTGATGCATTTTCATATATAGTGCGTATGAATGAACTGTTTTCAGTGTTTCTACTCACTGGGCTTTAGTAGCTCATCCCTTTCCCTTAATCCCAGTTTTGCAGGTTCAGAGTAGCTGGGAAGGGCAGAAGCAACAGAGTTATGCTAAAGGATTGCATGTGTAATAGTATAGTGTGGACATGATGTATCTAACGAGATATATGTAAAAGTGATGTAATAGTTAGTCAGTGAGTGTATAAATGAGTTAGAATGTGCTTTTGCCTATTGTCTAGTGTATGTGAATCCCTAGTGTATGCATGTATCCTGTGTTACAGGTTCTTGATGAGAAATGAGTCAGACCAGGCTTAATATATGTTGTGTTTCGAAAACCCAGTGAATTATAACTGTGAGGGAAGACAGGGATTAATTCCTTTGACCCAAGACCAGTGCATAGGAAAGACCAGGTTTGATTCCTGTGATCCATAGAGAGACCATTAGAGAAGACCAGGTTTGATTCCTGTGACTCTATGGTAGCCAAGTTAACTTATGATATGCTGACCCTTACAGAGTGGGTTCTATGACACAGCGCATAGTGCATGGAGGTTACTTGGTAGAGTGTCACTGGTGTATTACAGATAGCCCGAGGGCTAGTTCAGATTAGTATATCTGAGTGTTTTAAAGGTTAAGTCTGGTAGTTTTAAAGGAAAGTTTTATCAGTTAATAGTCCAGTCGGATCATGTATGGGATTTTAACAGGTACACAGAGTTCAGGAGAGGCTTACTACGGGTCTAGGCGGCCTTAAGCCGATCTGGATCCTAGTGCCGAGCGGTTCGGACCGTTACAAGAGGGGTATCGGTTTTCCGGGCTGTTACAGATGGTATCAGAGCATAGGGCCTCCTAAGTACGGTGTGTTGAACATGTTTGTTCAAGGATTAGAGATCCCACATCGGAAAGAGGTTGCTTCAGTCATAGAAGGCAAGCACAATAAGTCAAATCATGTCCACTAGGCTAAACTGTTAAGTTGTTTTGCATGCTGATGTGAAATGCCCATGTATATAAACATGTGTATTGATGTTATGTATGTATGCATGTATATATTGTAAGTTCATGTGTTTCATATGAACTCTATGTTTGCTAATGTTTGTTCTTCTGTGCTGTTTCTCAGGAGAGCTAGCTGAGTGTTAAGATGATGAGTGGTGGTCAACCTGTGGAATCAGATCCATCTGAGGGATCTTTTGCTGATAATAAGCTAGAATCAGAAAACAAGAGAGAGATAGAAGTATATGTGCAAAGAAAGGAGGTAGGTGTACAAGTAAATATGGATGAGTCTGTAACAGGTGATCAGACCAAGGATTCTAGGATAGGAGAGAATGAACCCTCCACCTGGAGTACAGCTACCTGGAAAGGAGCAACGTGGGGGAAAGTTAAAAAGAAAAAGGTTAGGGGTTTAAAAGGGTCAACAAAGCGAGAGGTAGGAAATAGCGGTGCTGGTCCAAGTTCTGGTATAGGCAAGCCACAGTGTTTGAGGTGTGGTAGATTGCATCAGGGGGTTTGTCTGGCAGGAACAATAGGATGTTATAGGTGTGGACAGGAGGGGCATGTGATTCGTGAGTGTCGTATGATGCCTTGGATGGTTCGGTCCCAGCGGTCTTTTTCAGGTAGAAAGGCTCAGCAGGGAATAGCCCCATTAGATCCAGTGATGCCAGGTATGCTCTTTTTGAGAGTTTTGATATCTGTCTTGTTTTGTGGATCCTAGTAGGATTGAATGTAACAGAATGTACTAGAGTTACATGTTCAGAATACAAAGTTAAAGAGATAGAAGTTCAGAAAAGAGTTAGAAAGAGAGAATTGTGATGAGATCATAATGTTTCAGGTTTCTCTAAACCCAGGCATAGTGAGACTGGTTTTCTTACGAAAGAGTAAAAAGAGTAAAGTAAACAAGAGAAAGCAGAAAACAGAACAAGAGACAGAAAACTAAGGGCAAGTAATAGGTCAGAGTAAGATAAGAGTAAAGGTAAAAAGAAAAGGTTAGAGTTGTCTGGGAATGGATGGTAGTTGAGGCAGAGAAAAAGGGTTAGCTTTTTCCGTAGATTCCCGAGGGAAATTCCATTTGCTTTAGCTTGGATCTTTATCCTGACATAGTAGAGGCTAACACATTAAGCACGGTGACGTCAGATACGTTCACCTAGAAGTGCTCAGATGTGTAAGTTAGTTGTTTTGGAACCCAGTGTTTCGCTTTCCTTGTTGTTGTGAGCTGTTGATAGGATTGGGTTTGATGACTTCTGAGCTTAGAGTGTTTTCCTTGGGTCAGTGGACCTGAGAGTGTGATCCATCTGATGCAAAGTCAGTTAGTTCAGTTCAGAGTTAATGGTGAGTAGATGCGATCCAGCTGACCTTATGGTTCTAGAGTTGACTGTGTGATGTCATTCTAGGGCGGATTGATGCATTACTCCTGGTACTACCTGTGTCCGCAGAGACAAGGTAGGAGAGTTTATAGTGGAAGATGGATCAGAGTAGTCCTTTTAGGGGGACAGAGTATAGCTGCCTAGAAGTTGATGTCAGCCCTGCAGGCTCACAGTTTCTCAGGAAAGGTTATCAGAGGGTTGTTCTAGCTCTTGTGAGCAAGTTTGTCAGGACAGGGAATCAGCCTCAGTGCCTTTTCTAGTGAGTTCTAGATGTTTCCCAGATAGGCTGTCAGGTTTACCATCTGTTAGGGAGGTAGAGTTGGAATGAGAATGGTATCTGGACGCAGAACCATTGTTTCCTTTCTTTCCTCTACAGAATGGCACCTGCAGAGAGAGAGCTAAGAGTTATCAGAATAGTGAAAAAGAGGCTTGGTAGTTAAGGTTTTATCTGACTGAGTACTTCACCCTGGTTTATGCCCTGTTGGTGTGGGAAACGACAGATGAATCCTTAAGGTTTTTGTAATACCCGGCTAGTTCAGGCATTGGAATTCCTACCATCCGGTGGAATTCAGGGATGTCAGAGGTTCTAGAAGGGTAAGAGTGAAGGTTTTCTAAAATGTTTTTAAGTGTTTATACGGTTTGTTTTAGAAAAGAGTTAAGTTTTGAAGAGAAAAGGCTTTGGAGACAAAGGCTAGGTTCGGCCCCCGAATGTAAGTTCGGCCGCCGAAAGTGTCCAATGTTCGGCTTCCGAAGTTCATGTTCGGCCCCCGAACGTTGCATGGTTTCGCATGCAGGTTTGGCTGCCGAAGCTGAGCTGGGTAGCCAGCTATTGTGCACTCCTCAGTCGGTGAAATGGCCAGCTCTTGCTTCCCATGCACAGACAGAGGGTTATGCCACGTCTCCCTTGACTCATCTGCAGGCTTTAAGTAGCTTATGCAGGGGGTTTGGTCATTTGCAAAGGGTTTGAACGTTTTGGAGAAAAAAGAGAGAAAAGTGAGGTTTTGGTAATAGTTGAAGAGGAGTTGCTGAGTTGGTTGTTCCTCTTCTGTTTTCAAGAGGTAAGGGAAGTCTTTACGTTTGTTTTAATGAGTTTCAACAGCTTTTCAAATGGTTAAGGATAGAGTTGCATGTTTAGGTTTTAAAGCTTAGTTTTGCTGCTTTAATGGTGTAAGCATGATTATGTGTTATAGTTGCTGTTTTGTTGGGGTTACTAGGTAGTTTTGGACCCCTTGGAGCATATACCAGAGTATATGCAAGTTGAGGAGTTGTGTATGCATGATTGTGTAGAGTTGGTGCTTGGCAGGAGATGGTTGTGCACGAAGCTGAGTTCTGGATGAACTCAGGTTCGGCCGCCGAAGGGAGGATTCGGCCGCCGAACCCCTGTGAAGGTAGTTTCGGCTGCCTAAGGTTGCCTCCGAAAGAATGGACTTTCGGATCTGTCCTGCACATTCGGCCGCCGAAGATGCCGCCGAAGGTGTCCTGCCTAGCTTTTCCTTTGCATGTTTTCAGTGATTGTTCTATGAGTTTTTAGAGGGGTTTTGGGAAGATGTTTAAGAGTTATAAGAGTATGTTTGACACCTCAATCGAGTCCTTTTGATTCAGGATTGGACCCGAGAGATCGGGGAGGTCGTCAGGATTAGCAGCTGCAGCGTCAGTCAGGTTTCTGCTTGAGAAGCAGAGGTGAGTAGAACTAAACTTAATCTTTTATTAAAGAAACATAATGCTTTAGCATAGTTCATGCATCATGAATGCTATGATATGTATTAGGGTGATTGCATTAGAATCACGAAGTTGTTGCATTGCATATTACTCTTGATTATGATCAGAGGTTAGGTGGACCCAGGCGACTCCAATAGCCTAAGCTTCGGCTCCTGTCATTGTGTCAGGTCAGTTGGGCAAGGATATGTTGGTATGCCCTGTGTAGCTCCTTTGGGGGCCCAGTATTGACAGAGGGTATTTTTGGGGTCATGTCTACCTTAATGGAGATTGGACCAAGGCGACTTCACTAGCCCGTCGAGGGAGTTGTGGGGTCATGTCTAATCCAGGATATATTGAGATGTTTGTTTGGTGATGCATTTTCATATATAGTGTGTATGATTGAACTGTTTTCAGTGTTTCTACTCACTGGGCTTTAGAAGCTCATCCCTTTCCCTTAATCCCAGTTTTGCAGGTTCAGAGTAGCTGGGAAGGGCAGAAGCAACAGAGTTATGCTAAAGGATTGCATGTGTAATAGTATAGTGTGGACATGATGTATCTAACGAGATCTATGTAAAAGTGATATAATAGTTAGTCAGTGAATGTATAAATGAGTTAGAATGTGCTTTTGCCTATTGTCGAGTGTATGTGAATCCCTAGTGTATGCATGTATCCTGTTTTATAGTTTCTTGATGAGAAATGAGTCAGACCAGACTTAATATATGTTGTGTTTCGAAAACCCAGTGCAGGATAACTGTGAGGGAAGACAGGGATTCATTCCTTTGACCCAAGACCAGTGCATAGGAAAGATCAGGTTTGATTCCTGTGATCCATAGAGAGAGGCCATTAGAGAAGACCAGGTTTGATTCCTGTGACTCTATGGTAGCCAAGTTAACTTATGATATGCTGACCCTTACAGAGTGGGTTCTATGCTGCAGAGCGCATAGGGTGTGGAGGTTACTTGGTACAGCATCACTGGTGTATTATAGATAGCCTGAGGGCTAGCTCAGATTAGTATATCTGAGTATTTTGGTTCATATGCATGGACCTACAGAGAGTGTGTTAAAGGTTAAGTCTGGTAGTTTTAAAGTAAAGTTTTAAAGTTAGTAGTCCAGTTGGATCATGTATGGGATGTTAACAGGTACACAGAGTTCATAGCAGGCTTACTACGGGTCTAGGCGGCCTTAAGCCGATCTGGATCCTAGTGCCGAGCAGTTTGGGCCGTTACAAAGAGGGTACCGGTTTCCGGGCTGTTACAGTTTTAATCTGATAGAACAGTAAAACAGTGAGTTTAAGCTGGTAAGCAAGTACCAAGTTATCCTAGTTAGGATTGATGATCTTTTAGCTGTTCTGATAAGAGTTGATTATGGTTTTAGTGTAATCCGAGTTTGGAGTATCCCTTTTGCGAGTTAGGAAACGATAAAGAGAAAAGAGGAATAAGGATCAGAGTAGCGCAGCGAAAGCTGTGGAGTTTAGATCTTGTTTGTTCTTGTTTGTTTGTTTTTAACATTCGAGGACGAATGTTTTATAAGGGGGGAAGATTGTAATACCCGGCTAAATCCGACATCGGAATTCCTACCGTCCAGTGGAATTCAGGGATGTCAGAGGTTCTAGAAGGGTAAGAGTGAAGGTTTTCTAAAATGCTTTTAAGTGTTTAAGTGTTGGTTTAGAAAAGAGTTGAGTTTTGTGGAGAATTGGCCAAAGGAGTTGCTATCATGTTCGGCCCCCGAATGTTAAGTTCGGCCGCCGAAAGTGCTCAATGTTCGGCTCCCGAAGGTTATGTTCGGCCCCCGAACGTTGCATGGTTTTGCATGCGATTCGGCAGCCGAAGCTGAGTTGCTCGGCCAGCTATTGAGCATCCCTTAGTCAGCATTTTGGACAGGTGTTAGCACCAGATCATGTCCAGAAGTTAGCCACGTCTCCCTTGACTCATCTGCAAGCTTTAATCAGCTCATGCAGAAGGTTTGGTCATTTGCAAAGGTTTTGAACGTTTTTGAGAGAAAAGGGAGGTTTTGATGGTTTTGTGTTTTTGAAGAGAAGTTGCTGTGTTTGGATTCTTCAGCTTCTTGGATCAAGAGGTAAGTGAAGATCTTAAGCTTGTTTTAATGAGTTTTAACAGCTTTTAAAGAGGTTAAGGGTAGAGTTGCATGTTTAGGTTTTAAAGCTTAGTTTTGATGCTTTAATGGTTTATGCATGATTATGTGTTATAGTTGCTGTTTTGTTGGGGTTAATAGGTAGTTTTGGACCCCTTGGAGCATATACCAGAGTATATGCAAGTTGAGGAGTTGTGTATGCATGATTGAGTGGTGTTGGTGCTTGGCAGGAGATGGTTGTGCACGAAGCTGAGTTCTGGATGAACTCAGGTTCGGCCGCCGAAGGGAGGATTCGGCCGCCGAACCCCTTGTGAAGGTAGTTTCGGCTGCCTAAGGTTGCCTCCGAAAGAATGGACTTTCGGATCTGTCCTGCACATTCGGCCGCCGAAGGTGCCGCCGAAGGTGTCCTGCCTAGCTTTTCCTTTGCATGTTTTAAGTGATTGTTCTATGAACTTTTAGAAGGGTTTTGGGAGATGGTTAAGAGTATGTTTGACACCTCAATCGAGTCCTTTTGTGTAGGATCGGACCCGACAGTTCAGGGAGGTCGTCAGGTTTAGCAGTTGCAGAGTCAGTCAGGTTTCTGCTTGAGGAGCAGAGGTGAGTAGAACTAAACTTAATCTTGTATTAAAGAAACATAATGCTTTAGCATAGTTCATGCATCATGACTGCTATGATATGTATTAGGGTGATTGCATTAGAATCACGAATATGAAGCATTGCATATTATTGTTGCTTATGTGATCAGAGGTTAGGTGGACCCAGGCGACTCCAATAGCCTAAGCTTCGGCTCCTGTCATTGTGTCAGGTCAGGTGGGCAAGTACATGTTGGTATGCCCTGTGTAGCTCCTTTGGGGGGCCAGTATTGACAGAGGGTATTTTTGGGGTCATGTCTACCTTAGTGGAGATTGGACCAAGGCGACTTCACTAGCCCGTCGAGGGAGTTTTGGGGTCATGTCTAATCCAAGATATATTGAGATGTTTGTTTGGTGATGCATTTTCATATATAGTGCGTATGAATGAACTGTTTTCAGTGTTTCTACTCACTGGGCTTTAGTAGCTCATCCCTTTCCCTTAATCCCAGTTTTGCAGGTTCAGAGTAGCTGGGAAGGGCAGAAGCAACAGAGTTATGCTAAAGGATTGCATGTGTAATAGTATAGTGTGGACATGATGTATCTAACGAGATATATGTAAAAGTGATGTAATAGTTAGTCAGTGAGTGTATAAATGAGTTAGAATGTGCTTTTGCCTATTGTCTAGTGTATGTGAATCCCTAGTGTATGCATGTATCCTGTGTTACAGGTTCTTGATGAGAAATGAGTCAGACCAGGCTTAATATATGTTGTGTTTCGAAAACCCAGTGAATTATAACTGTGAGGGAAGACAGGGATTAATTCCTTTGACCCAAGACCAGTGCATAGGAAAGACCAGGTTTGATTCCTGTGATCCATAGAGAGACCATTAGAGAAGACCAGGTTTGATTCCTGTGACTCTATGGTAGCCAAGTTAACTTATGATATGCTGACCCTTACAGAGTGGGTTCTATGACACAGCGCATAGTGCATGGAGGTTACTTGGTAGAGTGTCACTGGTGTATTACAGATAGCCCGAGGGCTAGTTCAGATTAGTATATCTGAGTGTTTTAAAGGTTAAGTCTGGTAGTTTTAAAGGAAAGTTTTATCAGTTAATAGTCCAGTCGGATCATGTATGGGATTTTAACAGGTACACAGAGTTCAGGAGAGGCTTACTACGGGTCTAGGCGGCCTTAAGCCGATCTGGATCCTAGTGCCGAGCGGTTCGGACCGTTACAAGAGGGGTATCGGTTTTCCGGGCTGTTACAGGTTTGATCCGCCCTAGTACCTCACCGTGGGGTGCTCCAGTGCTTTTTTTCAGAAAGAAGGATGGATCCCTCAGACTTTGTATCGACTACAGACAGTTGAACAAGGTCACTAGCAAGAATAGATATCCGTTACCTCGGATTGATGATCTATTTGACCAGCTAGCTGGAGCAGGTTGTTTCTCGAAAATAGATCTGAGATCCGGGTATCATCAGTTGAGAGTCAGAGAGGCAGATGTGCCTAAGACAGCGTTCAGAACCAGATATGGGCATTATGAGTTCTTAGTAATGCCGTTCGGGTTGACTAACGCCCCTTCAGCATTTATGGATCTCATGAACAGGGTATTCAGTGAGTTTCTGGATCACTTTGTCATTGTGTTCATCGATGATATTTTAGTGTATTCCAGAGATGCAGAGGAGCATGCCCAGCATCTGAGAATAGTTTTGCAGACACTGAGAGAGCATGGTTTATATGCCAAGTTCTCGAAGTGTGAGTTTTGGTTGAGGAGCATTTCCTTCTTGGGACATGTGGTATCAGCAGAGGGTATTGAGGTAGATCCCAAGAAGATAGAAGCTGTAACTAACTGGCCCAGACCCACGACAGTGACTGAGATTAAAAGCTTTCTGGGACTGGCAGGTTACTACAGGAGGTTCGTTCAGAACTTCTCAAAGATAGCAGCTCCGATGACCAAATTGACTCAGAAGAACCAGAAGTTTGTCTGGTCAGACCAATGTGAAGAGAGCTTTGAAGAGCTCAAGCGGAGATTGACAACAGCACCAGTGCTAGCTCTGCCTGTCAGTAATGAGGATTTCACAGTATTCTGTGATGCATCTCGAGTGGGATTGGGTTGTGTATTGATGCAGAGTGAGAGGGTGATAGCTTATGCTTCTAGACAGTTGAAGAAGCACAAGTTGAATTATCCCACCCATGACCTAGAGATGGCAGCAGTTATATTTGCACTTAAGATGTGGCGGCATTACCTCTACGGGGTTAAATGCGAGATCTTTACTGATCATAAGAGTTTACAGTACATCTTGAGTCAGCGAGAGCTGAATTTGAGGCAGAGGAGATGGGTAGAATTGCTCAGTGATTATGATTGTAAGATTCAGTATCATCCGGGTAAGGCGAATGTTGTGGCAGACGCCCTAAGCCGGAAGTCACTAGGCAGTTTATCCCATATAACAGCAGAGCGGAGACCAATAGTGATGGAGCTTTACAAGCTCTTAGACGATGGATTACAGTTAGAGTTGTCTGGTACAGGTGCGTTGATAGCACAGATGAGAGTGACACCTGTGTTTCTGGAGCAGATAGCTCAGAGACAGCATGAGGACCCTGAGTTGATGAACATTGCCAGGACTGTTCAGTCAGGCAACAGTGCAGAATTTAGATTTGACAGCAAAGGGATCCTTCGTTATGGGAGTCGTCTTTGTGTACCAGATAGGGGCAGCGTGAAGGCAGACATTATGAGGGAAGCTCATAATGCGAGGTATAGTGTTCACCCAGGAGCCACCAAGATGTATCAGGATCTGAAAAGAGTCTATTGGTGGCCAGCCATGAAGAAAGAAGTGGCGCAATTTGTGACAGCCTGTGAGGTTTGCCAGAGGGTGAAACTAGAGCATCAGAAACCAGCAGGAATGCTTAACCCATTGCCGATTCCAGAGTGGAAGTGGGAGAACATAGCCATGGATTTTGTAGTGGGTTTACCAGCAGCGTCCAACAGGATAGACTCTATATGGGTGATTGTGGATAGACTCACGAAATCTGCTCATTTTCTTCCAGTACGGAGTAACTATTCTGTGGATAAGTTGGCACAGGTCTATCTGGATGAAATAGTAAGATTACATGGTGTTCCAGTGTCGATAGTTTCAGACAGAGGACCTCAGTTTACCTCTAGATTTTGGCGAAGTCTGCAGAGTGCGATGGGCACGAGATTAGAGTTTAGCACTGCTTTCCACCCACAGACTGATGGACAGTCAGAGAGGACCATCCAGACCATAGAGGATATGCTTCGACTGTGTGTGTTAGACTTTGGCGGTTCTTGGCGGCAGCATCTACCTTTGGTGGAGTTTGCCTACAATAACAGCCATCATGCTAGCATTGGAATGGCTCCTTATGAAGCTTTGTATGGGAGGAAGTGCAGATCCCCTGTTTGTTGGGAAGAGATAGGAGAGAAGGCTCTTGCAGGGCCAGAGTTAGTAGAGCTTACTAGTCGAATAGTGCCCGTGATCAGAGATAGAATCAGGACAGCGCAGAGTAGACAGAAAAGTTATGCAGACGTTCGCAGGAAACAGTTAGAATTCCAAGAGGGTAGTATGGTATTGCTGAAAGTGTCTCCAATGAAAGGAGTGGTTCGTTTTGGGAAGAAGGGTAAGTTAGCTCCACGGTACATTGGACCCTTTGAGATTTTGCAGAGGATCGGAAATGTGTCGTATAAGCTAGATTTGCCTGCTTCTATGGAGAGGATTCACCCGGTCTTTCATGTTTCTATGCTACGGCAGTTTGTGTCAGATCCGAATCAGGTTCTGAGTGAGCCTGAGGTGGAGATTCATACAGATCTCACCTATATAGAGCAGCCAGTGCGGATTCTGGACACACAGATCAGACAGCTAAGGAACAAAGAGATTCCGATGGTGAAAGTTCTATGGAACCACCATAACCTAGAAGAGTGCACCTGGGAGACGCGGGAGTCTATGCTCCAGCAGTATCCATATTTGTTTTGAGGTGAGTTTCCTCCGGTTTATGTGTTAATTGTTTTCGAATCATTTGAGGACGAATGTTTTTAAGGGGGGGAGAATGTAATACCCGGCTAGAAGTCGGCATCAGAATTCCTGTCGTCCGGTGGACTCCGGGGTGTCGGACTTCTAGAGGAGGGTAGGCTTTATGTTTGACTAAGGGTTATGATGTGTTTTACTGTTTTACTTAAGTTTTGAGCTAAAATGACCCAAGGCAGAGGAGCCAAGTTCGGCCGCCGAAGGTAAGTTCGGCCGCCGAAAGTGCTCAATGTTCGGCTTCCGAATTCAGGTTCGGCCCCCGAATGTTGCATGGTTTTGCATGCGCTTCGGCAGCCGAAGCTGAGTTGCTGAGCCAGCAGTTTTGTATCCCTTAGTCAGCATTTTGGACAGGTGTAATCACCAGATCATGTCCAGAAGGTGGTCACGTCTCCCATGTTTTATTTGCTCGGTTTGAGTAGCTCATGCACGAGTTAGCTTGTGTTCAACAAAGTGTGAGAGTTTGAAGCAAAAAGGTGAGGGTTGAGAGTTCGTAAGGTTGAAGAAGAGTTGATCTGTTTTCCTTGGGTTCAGACCGTTCATCTTCCTGTTTATAGAGGTAAGGGAAGATCCGGACCTTGTTATATGTTTTCTGAAGGTTTTATGGGGATTAAGGAAAGAGATGCATGCTTAGGGTAGTCATGGTGGTTTTGATGATATATGGATGTATCCATGTTTATGTGTTATGTTTGATTTGTTGTTTGGGGTTAGTAGATAGTTTTGGACCCCTGTGAACATATACTTATGTATATGAGTGTTGAGGAGTTGATATATGCATGTTTGGAGATGTTGAAGGGAAGGAAGAGCTTGGTTTGCCGTCGGGTTGAGTTCTGGAAGAACTCAGGTTCGGCAGCCGAAGGTTCATTTGGCCGCCGAACCTCTTGCATGGTGGCTTAGGCTGCCACAGCTTGCCCCCGCGAGCTTTGCATGTTCGGCTCTGTTTGGGGACTTCGGCCGCCGAAGGTGCCGCCGAAGGTGCTTGAGTTTCGTCTCTGGAGAAGACTTTCGGCCGCCAAACCTGCCGCCGAAAGTGTTCTGTCCAGCTTTCCTTTGCATGCTTTGCATGAGGTGTAGAGTGAGTTTAAGGGGAGTTTTGGGAAGTTTAATAGAGTTGGTCAGCAGTTAGTTTGGTCCCTCATGTGAGTTTATCTGTATCTATACAGACCAGAGGAACCAGAGAGAGCAGTAGTGAGTACTGCCCAGCGTTTTCAGAGCCTGCAGAGTCAGTCAGTCCAGTTAGCCAGAGGTGAGTGGAACTAAGCTTAATTCTTTGAAATGACTAATGAAATGTTTTAGCATATCTCATGCATCATGATTATGCCATAGGTTGATTGCATTAGTATCCACGAATACGTTGCATTGCATAGTTATCTGTTGATGTGAGTAAATGCTGAATGATCCAATAGTCACAGACAGGAAGTCCAGGAGCCTTTGACTACGCCCTGGCAGGTATAGCGAAGTCCAGGAGCCTTTGACTACGCCCTGGCAGGTTTATAGTAAAGACCAGGAGCCTTTGACTACGCCCTGGCAATGGTAAGTACAGAGGTGTTATATACACATATACATATATGACAGGAAGACCAGGTGCTCGATTCTACGCCCTGGCACAGAGTTACTGGGACTATGTGGTGACAGGTTTACTCTTGATGTGGTTTATCTGTGTTATGACGCATTTCATGAGATCATGTTTTACTGAGATATTTTACTGTTCTACTCACTGGGCTATAGAGCTCATCCCACTCCCTTAACCCCAGTTTTGCAGGTTCAGTGTACAGTGTACAGGGACAGTCTAGCAGAGTACAGAAAGAGTAAAAGAGCTTGTAATAGTATAAAGTGGACATGTAAAGTGTAAAGAGATGTTATAGTTGTGTATACCGTTAGCGTTGTGCTTGACTTAGTTGTATTATGTTGTAAAGCTTTTGTTACATACATGATCTGTATATGTATATATGTTTTATAACCAGGCTTAACAGGTATGAGTTAACCCATCTAGAGCAAGCTCTAGTCAGGGGTACAGAGTACAGAGTACAGAGTACAGAGTACAGAGTACAGAGATAGTGCATGCACAGGTTAAGCCTTGGTTCAGCAAAGAGTTTTTATTTTCACAGAAAATGTATCATGTATGAGTTTTACAGGTGCACAGAGAGTATTGCAGGCTTGCTACGGGTTCTGGCGGCCTTAAGCCGACCTGAATCCTAGCGCCGGTGACGGTCCATTTTGGGGTCGTTACACATCCGGTACCCGATTTCAGCAAAACAGCTTCCATCGCAAAAATTGCCAAGTCTATCACCCATGTTACATCCGGTACCCGATTTCGGCAAAACAGCTTCTATCGCAAAAACTGCCAAGTCCATCACCCATGTTACATTCGATGCCCGATTTCAGACTAACAGCTTCCTTCCTAAAAACTGCCAAGTCTATCACCCATCTTATATCCGGTCCCCGATTTCGGACTATCAGCTTCCCTCCCAAAAACTGCCAAGTATATCACCCATGTTACATCCGGCGCCCGATTTCAGCAAAACAGCTTCTATCGCAAAAACTGCCAAGTCTATCACCCATGTTACATCCGATGCCAGATTTCAGACGAACAGCTTTCATCCTAAAAACTTCCAAGTCTATCACCCATCTTATATCCGGTGCCCGATTTCAGCAAAATAGCTTCTATCGCAAAAATTGCCAAGTCTATCACCCATATTACATCCGGTGCCCGATTTCGGCAAAACAACTTCTATCGCAAAAACTACCAAGTCCTTCACCCATGTTACATCCGATGCCCGATTTCAGACTAACAGCTTCCATCCTAAAAACTGCCAAGTCTATCACCCATCTTATATCCGGTGCCCGATTTGAGCAAAACAGCTTCTATCGCAAAAATTGCCAAGTCTATCACCCATGTTACATCCGGTACCCGATTTCGGCAAAACAGCTTCTATCGCAAAAACTACCAAGTAATGTTACATCCGATGCCCGATTTCAGACTAACAGCTTCCATCCTAAAAACTGCCAAGTCTATCACCCATCTTATATCCGGTCCCCGATTTCGAACTATCAGCTTCCCTCCCAAAAACTGCCAAGTCCATCACCTATGTTACATCCGGTGCCCGATTTCGGCAAAACAACTTCTATCGCAAAAACTACCAAGTCCATCACCCATGTTACATCCGATGCCCGATTTCAGACTAACAGCTTCCATCCTAAAAACTGCCAAGTCTATCACCCATCTTATATCCGGTGCCCGATTTGAGCAAAACAGCTTCTATCGCAAAAATTGCCAAGTCTATCACCCATGTTACATCCGGTACCCGATTTCGGCAAAACAGCTTCTATCGCAAAAACTACAAAGTAATGTTACATCCGATGCCCGATTTCAGACTAACAGCTTCCATCGTAAAATCTGCCAAGTCTATCACCCATCTTATATCCGGTCCCCGATTTCGAACTATCAGCTTCCCTCCCAAAAACTGCCAAGTCCATCACCCATGTTACATCCGGTGCCCGATTTTGGCAAAACAACTTCTATCGTAAAAACTGCCAAGTCTATCACCCTTGTAACATCCGATGTCCGATTTCAGACTAACAGCTTCCATCCTAAAAACTACCAAGTCTATCACCCATGTTATATCCGGTGCCCGATTTCGGACTATCAGCTTCCATCCCAACAACTGCCAAGTCTATCACCCGTGTTACATCCGGTGCCTGATTTCGGTAAAACAGCTTCTACCGCAAAAACTGCCAAGTCTATCACACATGTTACATCCTTTGCCGGATTTCAGACGAACAGCTTCCATCCTAAAAACTGCCAAGTCTATCACCCATCTTATATCCGGTGCCCGATTTCAGCAAAACAGCTTCCATCGCAAAAATTGCCAAGTCTATCACCCATGTTACATCCGGTACCCGATTTCGACAAAACAGCTTTTATCGCAAAAACTGCCAAGTCCATCACCCATGTTACATTCGATGCCCGATTTCAGACTAACAGCTTCCATCCTAAAAACTGCAAAGTCTATCACCCATCTTATATTCGGTCCCCGATTTCAGACTATCAGCTTCCCTCCCAAAAACTGCCAAGTCTATCACTCATGTTACATCCGGTGCCCGATTTCGGCAAAACAAATTCTATCGCAAAAACTGCCAAGTCTATCACCCATGTTACCTCCGATGTCCGATTTCAGACTAACAGCTTCCATCCTAAAAACTGCCAAGTCTATCACCCATCTTATATCCGGTGCCCGATTTGAGCAAAACAGCTTCTATCGCAAAAATTGCCAAGTCTATCACCCATGTTACATCCGGTACCCGATTTCGGCAAAACAGCTTCTATCGCAAAAACTACAAAGTAATGTTACATCCGATGCCCGATTTCAGACTAACAGCTTCCATCGTAAAATCTGCCAAGTCTATCACCCATCTTATATCCGGTCCCCGATTTCGAACTATCAGCTTCCCTCCCAAAAACTGCCAAGTCCATCACCCATGTTACATCCGGTGCCCGATTTTGGCAAAACAACTTCTATCGCAAAAACTGCCAAGTCTATCACCCTTGTAACATCCGATGTCCGATTTCAGACTAACAGCTTCCATCCTAAAAACTACCAAGTCTATCACCCATGTTATATCCGGTGCCCGATTTCGGACTATCAGCTTCCATCCCAACAACTGCCAAGTCTATCACCCGTGTTACATCCGGTGCCCGATTTCGGTAAAACAGCTTCTACCGCAAAAACTGCCAAGTCTATCACACATGTTACATCCTTTGCCGGATTTCAGACGAACAGCTTCCATCCTAAAAACTGCCAAGTCTATCACCCATCTTATATCCGGTGCCCGATTTCAGCAAAACAGCTTCCATCGCAAAAATTGCCAAGTCTATCACCCATGTTACATCCGGTACCCGATTTCGACAAAACAGCTTTTATCGCAAAAACTGCCAAGTCCATCACCCATGTTACATTCGATGCCCGATTTCAGACTAACAGCTTCCATCCTAAAAACTGCCAAGTCTATCACCCATCTTATATTCGGTCCCCGATTTCGGACTATCAGCTTCCCTCCCAAAAACTGCCAAGTCTATCACTCATGTTACATCCGGTGCCCGATTTCGGCAACACAAATTCTATCGCAAAAACTGCCAAGTCTATCACCCATGTTACCTCCGATGTCCGATTTCAGACTAACAGCTTCCATCCTAAAAACTGCAAAGTCTATCACCCATGTTATATCCGGTGCCCGATTTCGGACTATCAGCTTCCATCCCAAAAACTGCCAAGTCTATCACCCGTGTTACATCCGGTGCCCGATTTCGGTAAAACAGCTTCTACCGCAAAAACTGCCAAGTCTATCACACATGTTACATCCGTTGCCGGATTTCAGACGAACAGCTTCCATCCTAAAAACTGCCAAGTCTATCACCCATCTTATATCCGGTGCCCGATTTCAGCAAAACAGCTTCCATCGCAAAAATTGCCATGTCTATCACCCATGTTACATCCGGTACCCGATTTCGGCAAAACAGCTTCTATCGCAAAAACTGCTAAGTCCATCACCCATGTTACATCCGATGCCCGATTTCAGACTAACAGCTTCCATCTTAAAAACTGCCAAGTCTATCACCCATCTTATATCCGGTCCCCGATTTCGGACTATCAGCTTCCCTCCCAAAAACTGCCAAGTCTATCACCCATGTTACATCCGGTGCCCGATTTCGGCAAAACAACTTCTATCACAAAAATTGCCAAGTCTATCACCCATGTTACCTCCGATGTCCGATTTCAGACTAACGGCTTCCATCCTAAAAACTGCCAAGTCTATCACCCATGTTACCTCTGATGTCCGATTTCAGACTAACAGCTTCCATCCTAAAAACTACCTAGTCTATCACCCATGTTATATCCGGTGCCCGATTTCGGACTATCAGCTTCCAACCCAAAAACTGCCAAGTCTATCACCCGTGTTACATCCGGTGCCCGATTTCGGCAAGACAGCTTCTGCCGCAAAAACTGGCAAGTCTATCACCCATGTTACATCCGATGCCGGATTTCAGACGAACAGCTTACATCCTAAAAACTGCCAAGTCTATCACCCATCTTATATCCGGTGCCCAATTTCAGCAAAACAGCTTCTATCGCAAACATTGCCAAGTCTATCACCCATGTTACATCCGATACCCGATTTCAGACTAACAGCTTCCATCCTAAAAACTGCCAAGTCTATCACCCATCTTATATCCGGTGCCCGATTTCGGACTATCAGCTTCCCTCCCAAAAACTGCCAAGGCTATTACCCATTTTACATCCGGTGCCCGATTTCGGACTATCAGCTTCCCTCCCAAAAACTGCAAAGTATATCACCCATGTTACATCCGGTGCCCGATTTCAGCAAAACAGCTTCTATCGCAAAAACTGCCAAGTCTATCACCCATGTTACATCCGATGCCGGATTTCAGACGAATAGCTTTCATCCTAAAAACTTCCAAGTCTATCAGCCATCTTATATCCGGTGCCCGATTTCAGCAAAATAGCTTTTATCGCAAAAATTGCCAAGTCTATCACCCATATTACATCCGGTGCCCGATTTCGGCATAACAGCTTCTATCGCAAAAACTACCAAGTCCATCACCCATGTTACATCCGATGCCCGATTTCAGACTAATAGCTTCCATCCTAAAAACTGCCAAGTCTATCACCCAACTTATATCCGGTCCCCGATTTAGAACTATCAGCTTCCCTCCCAAAAACTGCCAAGTCCATCACCCATGTTACATCCGGTGCCCGATTTTGACAAAACAACTTCTATCGCAAAAACTGCCAAGTCTATCAGCCATGTTACCTCCGATGTCCAATTTCAGACTAACAGCTTCCATCCTAAAAACTGCCAAGTCTATCACCCATGTTATATCCGGTGCCCGATTTCGGACTATCAGCTTCCATCCCAAAAACTGCCAAGTCTATCAACCGTGTTACATCCGGTACCCGATTTCGGCAAAACAGCTTCTATCGCAAAAACTGCCAAGTCTATCACCCATGTTACATCCGATGCCCGATTTCGGACTATCGGCTTCCATCCCAAAAACTGCCAAGTCTATCACCCGTGTTACATCCGGTACCCGATTTCAGCAAAACAACTTCCATCGCAAAAATTGCCACGTCTATCACCCATGTTACATCCGGTACCCGATTTCGGCAAAACAGCTTCTATCGCAAAAACTGCCAAGTCCATCACCCATGTTACATTCGATCCCCGATTTCAGACTAACAGCTTCCATCCCAAAAACTGCCAAGTCTATCACCCATGTTACATCCGATGCCCGATTTCGGACTATCAGCTTCCATCCCAAAAACTGCCAAGTCTATCACCCGTGTTACATCCGGTGCCCGATTTCGGTAAAACAGCTTCTACCGCAAAAACTGCCAAGTCTATCACACATGTTACATCCGTTGCCGGATTTCAGACGAACAGCTTCCATCCTAAAAACTGCCAAGTCTATCACCCATCTTATATCCGGTGCCCGATTTCAGCAAAACAGCTTCCATCGCAAAAATTGCCAAGTCTATCACCCATGTTATATCCGGTACCCGATTTCGGCAAAACAGCTTCTATCGAAAAACTGCCAAGTCCATCACCTATGTTACATTCGATGCCCGATTTCAGACTAACAGCTTCCATCCTAAAAACTGCCAAGTCTATCACCCATCTTATATCCGGTCCCCGATTTCGGACTATCAGCTTCCCTCCCAAAAACTGCCAAGTCTATCACTCATGTTACATCCGGTGCCCGATTTCGGCAAAACAGCTTTTATCGCAAAAACTGCCAAGTCTATCACCCATGTTACCTCCGATGTCCGATTTCAGACTAACAGCTTCCATCCTAAAATCTGCCAAGTCTATCACCCATGTTATATCCGGTGCCCGATTTCGGACTATCAGCTTCCATCCCAAAAACTGCCAAGTCTATCACCCGTGTTACATCCGGTGCCTAATTTCGGTAAAACAGCTTCTACCGCAAAAACTGGCAAGTCTATCACCCATGTTACATCCGATGCCGGATTTCAGACGAACAGCTTACATCCTAAAAACTGCCAAGTCTATCACCCATCTTATATCCGGTGCCCAATTTCAGCAAAACAGCTTCTATCGTAAAAATTGCCAAGTCTATCACCCATGTTACATCCGATACCCGATTTCAGACTAACAGCTTCCATCCTAAAAACTGCCAAGTCTATCACCCATCTTATATCTGGTCCCCGATTTCGGACTATCAGCTTCCCTCCCAAAAACTGCCAAGTCAATCACCCATGTTACATCCGGTGCCCGATTTCGGCAAAACAGCTTCTATCGCAAAAACTGCCAAGACTATCACCCATGTTACCTCCGATGTCCGATTTCAGACTAACAGCTTCCATCCTAAAAACTGCCAAGTCTATCACCCATGTTATATCCGGTGCCCGATTTCGGACTATCAGCTTCCATCCCAAAAACTGCCAAGTCTATCACCCGTGTAACATCCGGTACCCGATTTCAGCAAAACAACTTCCATCGCAAAAATTGCCACGTCTATCACCCATGTTACATCCGGTACCCGATTTCGGCAAAACAGCTTCTATCGCAAAAACTGCCAAGTCCATCACCCATGTTACATTCGATCCCCGATTTCAGACTAACAGCTTCCATCCCAAAAACTGCCAAGTCTATCACCCATGTTACATCCGATGCCCGATTTCGGACTATCAGCTTCCATCCCAAAAACTGCCAAGTCTATCACCCGTGTTACATCCGGTGCCCGATTTCGGTAAAACAGCTTCTACCGCAAAAACTGCCAAGTCTATCACACATGTTACATCCGTTGCCGGATTTCAGACGAACAGCTTCCATCCTAAAAACTGCCAAGTCTATCACCCATCTTATATCCGGTGCCCGATTTCAGCAAAACAGCTTCCATCGCAAAAATTGCCATGTCTATCACCCATGTTATATCCGGTACCCGATTTCGGCAAAACAGCTTCTATCGAAAAAACTGCCAAGTCCATCACCCATGTTACATTCGATGCCCGATTTCAGACTAACAGCTTCCATCCTAAAAACTGCCAAGTCTATCACCCATCTTATATCCGGTCCCCGATTTCGGACTATTAGCTTCCCTCCCAAAAACTCCCAAGTCTATCACTCATGTTACATCCGGTGCCCGATTTCGGCAAAACAGCTTTTATCGCAAAAACTGCCAAGTCTATCACCCATGTTACCTCCGATGTCCGATTTCAGACTAACAGCTTCCATCCTAAAATCTGCCAAGTCTATCACCCATGTTATATCCGGTGCCCGATTTCGGACTATCAGCTTACATCCCAAAAACTGCCAAGTCTATCACCCGTGTTACATCCGGTGCCTAATTTCGGTAAAACAGCTTCTACCGCAAAAACTGGCAAGTCTATCACCCATGTTACATCCGATGCCGGATTTCAGACGAACAGCTTACATCCTAAAAACTGCCAAGTCTATCACCCATCTTATATCCGGTGCCCAATTTCAGCAAAACAGCTTCTATCGTAAAAATTGCCAAGTCTATCACCCATGTTACATCCGATACCCGATTTCAGACTAACAGCTTCCATCCTAAAAACTGCCAAGTCTATCACCCATCTTATATCTGGTCCCCGATTTCGGACTATCAGCTTCCCTCCCAAAAACTGCCAAGTCAATCACCCATGTTACATCCGGTGCCCGATTTCGGCAAAACAGCTTCTATCGCAAAAACTGCCAAGACTATCACCCATGTTACCTCCGATGTCCGATTTCAGACTAACAGCTTCCATCATAAAAACTGCCAAGTCTATCACCCATGTTATATCCGGTGCCCGATTTCGGACTATCAGCTTCCATCCCAAAAATTGCCAAGTCTATCACTCGTGTTACATCCGGTGCCCGATTTCGGTAAGACAGCTTCTACCGCAAAAACTGGCAATTCTATCACCCATGTTACATCCGATGCCGGATTTCAGACGAACAGCTTACATCCTAAAAACTGCCAAGTCTATCACCCATCTTATATCCGGTGCCCAATTTCTGCAAAACAGCTTCTATCGCAAAAATTGCCAAGTCTATCACCCATGTTACATCCGATACCCGATTTCAGACTAACAGCTTCCATCCTGAAAACTGCTAAGTCTATCACCCATCTTATATCCGGTGCCCGATTTCGGACTATAAGCTTCCCTCCCAAAAACTGCCAAGGCTATTACCCATGTTACATCCGGTGCCCGATTTCGGATTATCAGCTTCCCTCCCAAAAACTGCCAAGTATATCACCCATCTTATATCTGGTGCCCGATTTGAGCAAAACAGCTTCTATCGCAAAAATTGCCAAGTCTATCACCCATGTTACATCCGGTACCCGATTTCGGCAAAACAGCTTCTATCTCAAAAACTGCCAAGTCCATCACCCATGTTAAATCCGATGCCCGATTTCAGACTAACAGCTTCCATCCTAAAAACTGCCAAGTCTATCACCCATCTTATATCCGGTCCCCGATTTCGAACTATCAGCTTCCCTCCCAAAAACTGCCAAGTCCATCACCCATGTTACATCCGGTGCCCGATTTTGGCAAAACAACTTCTATCGCAAAAACTGCAAGTCTATCACCCATGTTACATCCGATGTCCGATTTCAGACTAACAGCTTCCATCCTAAAAACTGCCAAGTCTATCACCCATGTTATATCCGGTGCCCGATTTCGGACTATCAGCTTCCATCACAAAAACTGCCAAGTCTATCACCCGTGTTACATCCGGTACCCGATTTCGGCAAAACAGCTTCTATCGCAAAAACTGCCAAGTCTATCACCCATGTTACATCCGATGCCCGATTTCGGACTATCAGCTTCCATCCCAAAAACTGCCAAGTCTATCACCCGTGTTACATCCGGTACCCGATTTCAGCAAAACAACTTCTATCGCAAAAATTGCCACGTCTATCACCCATGTTACATCCGGTACCCGATTTCGGCAAAACAGCTTCTATCGCAAAAACTGCCAAGTCCATCACCCATGTTACATTCGATCCCCGATTTCAGACTAACAGCTTTCATCCTAAAAACTGCCAAGTCTATCACCCATCTTATATCCGGTCCCGGATTTCGGACTATCAGCTTCCCTCCCAAAAACTGCCAAGTCTATCACTCATGTTACATCCGGTGCCCGATTTCGGCAAAACAAATTCTATCGCAAAAACTGCCAAGTCTATCACTCATGTTACCTCCGATGTCCGATTTCAGACTAACAGCTTCCATCCTAAAAACTGCCAAGTCTATCACCCATTTTACATCCGGTGCCCGATTTCGGACTATCAGCTTCCATCCCAAAAACTGCCAAGTCTATCAACCGTGTTACATCCGGTACCCGATTTCGGCAAAACAGCTTCTATCGCAAAAACTGCCAAGTCTATCACCCATGTTACATCCGATGCCCGATTTCGGACTATCAGCTTCCATCCCAAAAACTGCCAAGTCTATCACCCGTGTTACATCCGGTGCCCGATTTCGGTAAAACAGCTTCTACCGCAAAAACTGCCATGTCTATCACACATGTTACATCCGATGCCGGATTTCAGACGAATAGCTTTCATCCTAAAAACTGCCAAGTCTATCAGCCATCTTATATCCGGTGCCCGATTTCAGCAAAATAGCTTTTATCGCAAAAATTGCCAAGTCTATCACCCATATTACATCCGGTGCCCGATTTCGGCATAACAGCTTCTATCGCAAAAACTACCAAGTCCATCACCCATGTTACATCCGATGCCCGATTTCAGACTAATAGCTTCCATCCTAAAAACTGCCAAGTCTATCACCCAACTTATATCCGGTCCCCGATTTAGAACTATCAGCTTCCCTCCCAAAAACTGCCAAGTCCATCACCCATGTTACATCCGGTGCCCGATTTTGACAAAACAACTTCTATCGCAAAAACTGCCAAGTCTATCACCCATGTTACCTCCGATGTCCAATTTCAGACTAACAGCTTCCATCCTAAAAACTGCCAAGTCTATCACCCATGTTATATCCGGTGCCCGATTTCGGACTATCAGCTTCCATCCCAAAAACTGCCAAGTCTATCAATCGTGTTACATCCGGTACCCGATTTCGGCAAAACAGCTTCTATCGCAAAAACTGCCAAGTCTATCACCCATGTTACATCCGATGCCCGATTTCGGACTATCAGCTTCCATCCCAAAAACTGCCAAGTCTATCACCCGTGTTACATCCGGTGCCCGATTTCGGTAAAACAGCTTCTACCGCAAAAACTGCCAAGTCTATCACACATGTTACATCCGTTGCCGGATTTCAGACGAACAGCTTCCATCCTAAAAACTGCCAAGTCTATCACCCATCTTATATCCGGTGCCCGATTTCAGCAAAACAGCTTCCATCGCAAAAATTGCCATGTCTATCACCCATGTTACATCCGGTACCCGATTTCGGCAAAACAGCTTCTATCGCAAAAACTGCTAAGTCCATCACCCATGTTACATCCGATGCCCGATTTCAGACTAACAGCTTCCATCCTAAAAACTGCCAAGTCTATCACCCATCTTATATCCGGTCCCCGATTTCGGACTATCAGCTTCCCTCCCAAAAACTGCCAAGTCTATCACCCATGTTACATCCGGTGCCCGATTTCGACAAAACAACTTCTATCACAAAAATTGCCAAGTCTATCACCCATGTTACCTCCGATGTCCGATTTCAGACTAACGGCTTCCATCCTAAAAACTGCCAAGTCTATCACCCATGTTACCTCTGATGTCCGATTTCAGACTAACAGCTTCCATCCTAAAAACTACCTAGTCTATCACCCATGTTATATCCGGTGCCCGATTTCGGACTATCAGCTTCCAACCCAAAAACTGCCAAGTCTATCACCCGTGTTACATCCGGTGCCCGATTTCGGCAAGACAGCTTCTGCCGCAAAAACTGGCAAGTCTATCACCCATGTTACATCCGATGCCGGATTTCAGACGAACAGCTTACATCCTAAAAACTGCCAAGTCTATCACCCATCTTATATCCGGTGCCCAATTTCAGCAAAACAGCTTCTATCGCAAACATTGCCAAGTCTATCACCCATGTTACATCCGATACCCGATTTCAGACTAACAGCTTCCATCCTAAAAACTGCCAAGTCTATCACCCATCTTATATCCGGTGCCCGATTTCGGACTATCAGCTTCCCTCCCAAAAACTGCCAAGGCTATTACCCATTTTACATCCGGTGCCCGATTTCGGACTATCAGCTTCCCTCCCAAAAACTGCAAAGTATATCACCCATGTTACATCCGGTGCCCGATTTCAGCAAAACAGCTTCTATCGCAAAAACTGCCAAGTCTATCACCCATGTTACATCCGATGCCGGATTTCAGACGAATAGCTTTCATCCTAAAAACTTCCAAGTCTATCAGCCATCTTATATCCGGTGCCCGATTTCAGCAAAATAGCTTTTATCGCAAAAATTGCCAAGTCTATCACCCATATTACATCCGGTGCCCGATTTCGGCATAACAGCTTCTATCGCAAAAACTACCAAGTCCATCACCCATGTTACATCCGATGCCCGATTTCAGACTAATAGCTTCCATCCTAAAAACTGCCAAGTCTATCACCCAACTTATATCCGGTCCCCGATTTAGAACTATCAGCTTCCCTCCCAAAAACTGCCAAGTCCATCACCCATGTTACATCCGGTGCCCGATTTTGACAAAACAACTTCTATCGCAAAAACTGCCAAGTCTATCACCCATGTTACCTCCGATGTCCAATTTCAGACTAACAGCTTCCATCCTAAAAACTGCCAAGTCTATCACCCATGTTATATCCGGTGCCCGATTTCGGACTATCAGCTTCCATCCCAAAAACTGCCAAGTCTATCAACCGTGTTACATCCGGTACCCGATTTCGGCAAAACAGCTTCTATCGCAAAAACTGCCAAGTCTATCACCCATGTTACATCCGATGCCCGATTTCGGACTATCAGCTTCCATCCCAAAAACTGCCAAGTCTATCACCCGTGTTACATCCGGTACCCGATTTCAGCAAAACAACTTCCATCGCAAAAATTGCCACGTCTATCACCCATGTTACATCCGATACCCGATTTCGGCAAAACAGCTTCTATCGCAAAAACTGCCAAGTCCATCACCCATGTTACATTCGATCCCCGATTTCAGACTAACAGCTTCCATCCCAACAACTGCCAAGTCTATCACCCATGTTACATCCGATGCCCGATTTCGGACTATCAGCTTCCATCCCAAAAACTGCCAAGTCTATCACCCGTGTTACATCCGGTGCCCGATTTCGGTAAAACAGCTTCTACCGCAAAAACTGCCAAGTCTATCACACATGTTACATCCGTTGCCGGATTTCAGACGAACAGCTTCCATCCTAAAAACTGCCAAGTCTATCACCCATCTTATATCCGGTGCCCGATTTCAGCAAAACAGCTTCCATCGCAAAAATTGCCAAGTCTATCACCCATGTTATATCCGGTACCCGATTTCGGCAAAACAGCTTCTATCGAAAAACTGCCAAGTCCATCACCTATGTTACATTCGATGCCCGATTTCAGACTAACAGCTTCCATCCTAAAAACTGCCAAGTCTATCACCCATCTTATATCCGGTCCCCGATTTCGGACTATCAGCTTCCCTCCCAAAAACTGCCAAGTCTATCACTCATGTTACATCCGGTGCCCGATTTCGGCAAAACAGCTTTTATCGCAAAAACTGCCAAGTCTATCACCCATGTTACCTCCGATGTCCGATTTCAGACTAACAGCTTCCATCCTAAAATCTGCCAAGTCTATCACCCATGTTATATCCGGTGCCCGATTTCGGACTATCAGCTTCCATCCCAAAAACTGCCAAGTCTATCACCCGTGTTACATCCGGTGCCTAATTTCGGTAAAACAGCTTCTACCGCAAAAACTGGCAAGTCTATCACCCATGTTACATCCGATGCCGGATTTCAGACGAACAGCTTACATCCTAAAAACTGCCAAGTCTATCACCCATCTTATATCCGGTGCCCAATTTCAGCAAAACAGCTTCTATCGTAAAAATTGCCAAGTCTATCACCCATGTTACATCCGATACCCGATTTCAGACTAACAGCTTCCATCCTAAAAACTGCCAAGTCTATCACCCATCTTATATCTGGTCCCCGATTTCGGACTATCAGCTTCCCTCCCAAAAACTGCCAAGTCAATCACCCATGTTACATCCGGTGCCCGATTTCGGCAAAACAGCTTCTATCGCAAAAACTGCCAAGACTATCACCCATGTTACCTCCGATGTCCGATTTCAGACTAACAGCTTCCATCCTAAAAACTGCCAAGTCTATCACCCATGTTATATCCGGTGCCCGATTTCGGACTATCAGCTTCCATCCCAAAAACTGCCAAGTCTATCACCCGTGTAACATCCGGTACCCGATTTCAGCAAAACAACTTCCATCGCAAAAATTGCCACGTCTATCACCCATGTTACATCCGGTACCCGATTTCGGCAAAACAGCTTCTATCGCAAAAACTGCCAAGTCCATCACCCATGTTACATTCGATCCCCGATTTCAGACTAACAGCTTCCATCCCAAAAACTGCCAAGTCTATCACCCATGTTACATCCGATGCCCGATTTCGGACTATCAGCTTCCATCCCAAAAACTGCCAAGTCTATCACCCGTGTTACATCCGGTGCCCGATTTCGGTAAAACAGCTTCTACCGCAAAAACTGCCAAGTCTATCACACATGTTACATCCGTTGCCGGATTTCAGACGAACAGCTTCCATCCTAAAAACTGCCAAGTCTATCACCCATCTTATATCCGGTGCCCGATTTCAGCAAAACAGCTTCCATCGCAAAAATTGCCAAGTCTATCACCCATGTTATATCCGGTACCCGATTTCGGCAAAACAGCTTCTATCGAAAAACTGCCAAGTCCATCACCCATGTTACATTCGATGCCCGATTTCAGACTAACAGCTTCCATCCTAAAAACTGCCAAGTCTATCACCCATCTTATATCCGGTCCCCGATTTCGGACTATTAGCTTCCCTCCCAAAAACTCCCAAGTCTATCACTCATGTTACATCCGGTGCCCGATTTCGGCAAAACAGCTTTTATCGCAAAAACTGCCAAGTCTATCACCCATGTTACCTCCGATGTCCGATTTCAGACTAACAGCTTCCATCCTAAAATCTGCCAAGTCTATCACCCATGTTATATCCGGTGCCCGATTTCGGACTATCAGCTTACATCCCAAAAACTGCCAAGTCTATCACCCGTGTTACATCCGGTGCCTAATTTCGGTAAAACAGCTTCTACCGCAAAAACTGGCAAGTCTATCACCCATGTTACATCCGATGCCGGATTTCAGACGAACAGCTTACATCCTAAAAACTGCCAAGTCTATCACCCATCTTATATCCGGTTCCCAATTTCAGCAAAACAGCTTCTATCGTAAAAATTGCCAAGTCTATCACCCATGTTACATCCGATACCCGATTTCAGACTAACAGCTTCCATCCTAAAAACTGCCAAGTCTATCACCCATCTTATATCTGGTCCCCGATTTCGGACTATCAGCTTCCCTCCCAAAAACTGCCAAGTCAATCACCCATGTTACATCCGGTGCCCGATTTCGGCAAAACAGCTTCTATCGCAAAAACTGCCAAGACTATCACCCATGTTACCTCCGATGTCCGATTTCAGACTAACAGCTTCCATCATAAAAACTGCCAAGTCTATCACCCATTTTATATCCGGTGCCCGATTTCGGACTATCAGCTTCCATCCCAAAAATTGCCAAGTCTATCACTCGTGTTACATCCGGTGCCCGATTTCGGTAAGACAGCTTCTACCGCAAAAACTGGCAATTCTATCACCCATGTTACATCCGATGCCGGATTTCAGACGAACAGCTTACATCCTAAAAACTGCCAAGTCTATCACCCATCTTATATCCGGTGCCCAATTTCTGCAAAACAGCTTCTATCGCAAAAATTGCCAAGTCTATCACCCATGTTACATCCGATACCCGATTTCAGACTAACAGCTTCCATCCTGAAAACTGCTAAGTCTATCACCCATCTTATATCCGGTGCCCGATTTCGGACTATAAGCTTCCCTCCCAAAAACTGCCAAGGCTATTACCCATGTTACATCCGGTGCCCGATTTCGGATTATCAGCTTCCCTCCCAAAAACTGCCAAGTATATCACCCATCTTATATCTGGTGCCCGATTTGAGCAAAACAGCTTCTATCGCAAAAATTGCCAAGTCTATCACCCATGTTACATCCGGTACCCGATTTCGGCAAAACAGCTTCTATCTCAAAAACTGCCAAGTCCATCACCCATGTTAAATCCGATGCCCGATTTCAGACTAACAGCTTCCATCCTAAAAACTGCCAAGTCTATCACCCATCTTATATCCGGTCCCCGATTTCGAACTATCAGCTTCCCTCCCAAAAACTGCCAAGTCCATCACCCATGTTACATCCGGTGCCCGATTTTGGCAAAACAACTTCTATCGCAAAAACTGCAAGTCTATCACCCATGTTACATCCGATGTCCGATTTCAGACTAACAGCTTCCATCCTAAAAACTGCCAAGTCTATCACCCATGTTATATCCGGTGCCCGATTTCGGACTATCAGCTTCCATCACAAAAACTGCCAAGTCTATCACCCGTGTTACATCCGGTACCCGATTTCGGCAAAACAGCTTCTATCGCAAAAACTGCCAAGTCTATCACCCATGTTACATCCGATGCCCGATTTCGGACTATCAACTTCCATCCCAAAAACTGCCAAGTCTATCACCCGTGTTACATCCGGTACCCGATTTCAGCAAAACAACTTCTATCGCAAAAATTGCCACGTCTATCACCCATGTTACATCCGGTACCCGATTTCGGCAAAACAGCTTCTATCGCAAAAACTGCCAAGTCCATCACCCATGTTACATTCGATCCCCGATTTCAGACTAACAGCTTTCATCCTAAAAACTGCCAAGTCTATCACCCATCTTATATCCGGTCCCGGATTTCGGACTATCAGCTTCCCTCCCAAAAACTGCCAAGTCTATCACTCATGTTACATCCGGTGCCCGATTTCGGCAAAACAAATTCTATCGCAAAAACTGCCAAGTCTATCACTCATGTTACCTCCGATGTCCGATTTCAGACTAACAGCTTCCATCCTAAAAACTGCCAAGTCTATCACCCATTTTATATTCGGTGCCCGATTTCGGACTATCAGCTTCCATCCCAAAAACTGCCAAGTCTATCACCCGTGTTACATCCGGTGCCCGATTTCGGTAAAACAGCTTCTACCGCAAAAACTGCCAAGTCTATCACACATGTTACATCCGTTGCCGGATTTCAGACGAACAGCTTCCATCCTAAAAACTGCCAAGTCTATCACCCATGTTACATCCGGTGCCCGATTTAAGCAAAACAGCTTCTATCGCAAAAACTGCCAAGTCTATCACCCATGTTACATCCGATGCCGGATTTCAGACGAACAGCTTTCATCCTAAAAACTTCCAAGTCTATCACCCATCTTATATCCGATGCCCGATTTCAGCAAAAGAGCTTCTATCGCAAAAATTGCCAAGTCTATCACCCATATTACATCCGGTGCCCGATTTCGGCAAAACAGCTTCTACCGCAAAAACTGCCAAGTCTATCACACATGTTACATCCGTTGCCGGATTTCAGACGAACAACTTCTATCCTAAAAACTGCCAAGTCTATCACCCATCTTATACCCGGTGCCCGATTTCAGCAGAACAGCTTCCATCGCAAAAATTGCCAAGTCTATCACCCATGTTACATCCGGTACCCGATTTCGGCAAAACAGCTTCTATCGCAAAAACTGCCAAGTCCATCACCCATATTAAATTCGATGCCCGATTTCAGACTAACAGCTTCCATCCTAAAAACTGCCAAGTCTATCACCCATGTTATATCCGGTGCCCGATTTCGGACTATCAGCTTCCATCCCAAAAATTGCCAAGTCTATCACCCGTGTTACATCCGGTGCCCGATTTCGGTAAGACAGCTTCTACCACAAAAACTGGCAAGTCTATCACCCATGTTACATCCGATGCCGGATTTCAGACGAACAGCTTCCATCCTAAAAACTGCCAAGTCTATCACCCATCTTATATCCGGTGCCCGATTTCAGCAAAACAGCTTCCATCGCAAAAATTGCCAAGTCTATCACCCATGTTATATCCGGTACCCGATTTCGGCAAAACAGCTTCTATCGAAAAACTGCCAAGTCCATCACCTATGTTACATTCGATGCCCGATTTCAGACTAACAGCTTCCATCCTAAAAACTGCCAAGTCTATCACCCATCTTATATCCGGTCCCCGATTTCGGACTATCAGCTTCCCTCCCAAAAACTGCCAAGTCTATCACTCATGTTACATCCGGTGCCCGATTTCGGCAAAACAGCTTTTATCGCAAAAACTGCCAAGTCTATCACCCATGTTACCTCCGATGTCCGATTTCAGACTAACAGCTTCCATCCTAAAATCTGCCAAGTCTATCACCCATGTTATATCCGGTGCCCGATTTCGGACTATCAGCTTCCATCCCAAAAACTGCCAAGTCTATCACCCGTGTTACATCCGGTGCCTAATTTCGGTAAAACAGCTTCTACCGCAAAAACTGGCAAGTCTATCACCCATGTTACATCCGATGCCGGATTTCAGACGAACAGCTTACATCCTAAAAACTGCCAAGTCTATCACCCATCTTATATCCGGTGCCCAATTTCAGCAAAACAGCTTCTATCGTAAAAATTGCCAAGTCTATCACCCATGTTACATCTGATACCCGATTTCAGACTAACAGCTTCCATCCTAAAAACTGCCAAGTCTATCACCCATCTTATATCTGGTCCCCGATTTCGGACTATCAGCTTCCCTCCCAAAAACTGCCAAGTCAATCACCCATGTTACATCCGGTGCCCGATTTCGGCAAAACAGCTTCTATCGCAAAAACTGCCAAGACTATCACCCATGTTACCTCCGATGTCCGATTTCAGACTAACAGCTTCCATCCTAAAAACTGCCAAGTCTATCACCCATGTTATATCCGGTGCCCGATTTCGGACTATCAGCTTCCATCCCAAAAACTGCCAAGTCTATCACCCGTGTAACATCCGGTACCCGATTTCAGCAAAACAACTTCCATCGCAAAAATTGCCACGTCTATCACCCATGTTACATCCGGTACCCGATTTCGGCAAAACAGCTTCTATCGCAAAAACTGCCAAGTCCATCACCCATGTTACATTCGATCCCCGATTTCAGACTAACAGCTTCCATCCCAAAAACTGCTAAGTCTATCACCCATGTTACATCCGATGCCCGATTTCGGACTATCAGCTTCCATCCCAAAAACTGCCAAGTCTATCACCCGTGTTACATCCGGTGCCCGATTTCGGTAAAACAGCTTCTACCGCAAAAACTGCCAAGTCTATCACACATGTTACATCCGTTGCCGGATTTCAGACGAACAGCTTCCATCCTAAAAACTGCCAAGTCTATCACCCATCTTATATCCGGTGCCCGATTTCAGCAAAACAGCTTCCATCGCAAAAATTGCCAAGTCTATCACCCATGTTATATCCGGTACCCGATTTCGGCAAAACAGCTTCTATCGAAAAACTGCCAAGTCCATCACCCATGTTACATTCGATGCCCGATTTCAGACTAACAGCTTCCATCCTAAAAACTGCCAAGTCTATCACCCATCTTATATCCGGTCCCCGATTTCGGACTATCAGCTTCCCTCCCAAAAACTCCCAAGTCTATCACTCATGTTACATCCGGTGCCCGATTTCGGCAAAACAGCTTTTATCGCAAAAACTGCCAAGTCTATCACCCATGTTACCTCCGATGTCCGATTTCAGACTAACAGCTTCCATCCTAAAATCTGCCAAGTCTATCACCCATGTTATATCCGGTGCCCGATTTCGGACTATCAGCTTACATCCCAAAAACTGCCAAGTCTATCACCCGTGTTACATCCGGTGCCTAATTTCGGTAAAACAGCTTCTACCGCAAAAACTGGCAAGTCTATCACCCATGTTACATCCGATGCCGGATTTCAGACGAACAGCTTACATCCTAAAAACTGCCAAGTCTATCACCCATCTTATATCCGGTGCCCAATTTCAGCAAAACAGCTTCTATCGTAAAAATTGCCAAGTCGATCACCCATGTTACATCCGATACCCGATTTCAGACTAACAGCTTCCATCCTAAAAACTGCCAAGTCTATCACCCATCTTATATCTGGTCCCCGATTTCGGACTATCAGCTTCCCTCCCAAAAACTGCCAAGTCAATCACCCATGTTACATCCGGTACCCGATTTCGGCAAAACAGCTTCTATCGCAAAAACTGCCAAGTCCATCACCCATATTAAATTCGATGCCCGATTTCAGACTAACAGCTTCCATCCTAAAAACTGCCAAGTCTATCACCCATGTTATATCCGGTGCCCGATTTCGGACTATCAGCTTCCATCCCAAAAATTGCCAAGTCTATCACCCGTGTTACATCCGGTGCCCGATTTCGGTAAGACAGCTTCTACCACAAAAACTGGCAAGTCTATCACCCATGTTACATCCGATGCCGGATTTCAGACGAACAGCTTCCATCCTAAAAACTGCCAAGTCTATCACCCATCTTATATCCGGTGCCCGATTTCAGCAAAACAGCTTCCATCGCAAAAATTGCCAAGTCTATCACCCATGTTATATCCGGTACCCGATTTCGGCAAAACAGCTTCTATCGAAAAACTGCCAAGTCCATCACCTATGTTACATTCGATGCCCGATTTCAGACTAACAGCTTCCATCCTAAAAACTGCCAAGTCTATCACCCATCTTATATCCGGTCCCCGATTTCGGACTATCAGCTTCCCTCCCAAAAACTGCCAAGTCTATCACTCATGTTACATCCGGTGCCCGATTTCGGCAAAACAGCTTTTATCGCAAAAACTGCCAAGTCTATCACCCATGTTACCTCCGATGTCCGATTTCAGACTAACAGCTTCCATCCTAAAATCTGCCAAGTCTATCACCCATGTTATATCCGGTGCCCGATTTCGGACTATCAGCTTCCATCCCAAAAACTGCCAAGTCTATCACCCGTGTTACATCCGGTGCCTAATTTCGGTAAAACAGCTTCTACCGCAAAAACTGGCAAGTCTATCACCCATGTTACATCCGATGCCGGATTTCAGACGAACAGCTTACATCCTAAAAACTGCCAAGTCTATCACCCATCTTATATCCGGTGCCCAATTTCAGCAAAACAGCTTCTATCGTAAAAATTGCCAAGTCTATCACCCATGTTACATCTGATACCCGATTTCAGACTAACAGCTTCCATCCTAAAAACTGCCAAGTCTATCACCCATCTTATATCTGGTCCCCGATTTCGGACTATCAGCTTCCCTCCCAAAAACTGCCAAGTCAATCACCCATGTTACATCCGGTGCCCGATTTCGGCAAAACAGCTTCTATCGCAAAAACTGCCAAGACTATCACCCATGTTACCTCCGATGTCCGATTTCAGACTAACAGCTTCCATCCTAAAAACTGCCAAGTCTATCACCCATGTTATATCCGGTGCCCGATTTCGGACTATCAGCTTCCATCCCAAAAACTGCCAAGTCTATCACCCGTGTAACATCCGGTACCCGATTTCAGCAAAACAACTTCCATCGCAAAAATTGCCACGTCTATCACCCATGTTACATCCGGTACCCGATTTCGGCAAAACAGCTTCTATCGCAAAAACTGCCAAGTCCATCACCCATGTTACATTCGATCCCCGATTTCAGACTAACAGCTTCCATCCCAAAAACTGCTAAGTCTATCACCCATGTTACATCCGATGCCCGATTTCGGACTATCAGCTTCCATCCCAAAAACTGCCAAGTCTATCACCCGTGTTACATCCGGTGCCCGATTTCGGTAAAACAGCTTCTACCGCAAAAACTGCCAAGTCTATCACACATGTTACATCCGTTGCCGGATTTCAGACGAACAGCTTCCATCCTAAAAACTGCCAAGTCTATCACCCATCTTATATCCGGTGCCCGATTTCAGCAAAACAGCTTCCATCGCAAAAATTGCCAAGTCTATCACCCATGTTATATCCGGTACCCGATTTCGGCAAAACAGCTTCTATCGAAAAACTGCCAAGTCCATCACCCATGTTACATTCGATGCCCGATTTCAGACTAACAGCTTCCATCCTAAAAACTGCCAAGTCTATCACCCATCTTATATCCGGTCCCCGATTTCGGACTATCAGCTTCCCTCCCAAAAACTCCCAAGTCTATCACTCATGTTACATCCGGTGCCCGATTTCGGCAAAACAGCTTTTATCGCAAAAACTGCCAAGTCTATCACCCATGTTACCTCCGATGTCCGATTTCAGACTAACAGCTTCCATCCTAAAATCTGCCAAGTCTATCACCCATGTTATATCCGGTGCCCGATTTCGGACTATCAGCTTACATCCCAAAAACTGCCAAGTCTATCACCCGTGTTACATCCGGTGCCTAATTTCGGTAAAACAGCTTCTACCGCAAAAACTGGCAAGTCTATCACCCATGTTACATCCGATGCCGGATTTCAGACGAACAGCTTACATCCTAAAAACTGCCAAGTCTATCACCCATCTTATATCCGGTGCCCAATTTCAGCAAAACAGCTTCTATCGTAAAAATTGCCAAGTCGATCACCCATGTTACATCCGATACCCGATTTCAGACTAACAGCTTCCATCCTAAAAACTGCCAAGTCTATCACCCATCTTATATCTGGTCCCCGATTTCGGACTATCAGCTTCCCTCCCAAAAACTGCCAAGTCAATCACCCATGTTACATCCGGTGCCCGATTTCGGCAAAACAGCTTCTATCGCAAAAACTGCCAAGACTATCACCCATGTTACCTCCGATGTCCGATTTCAGACTAACAGCTTCCATCATAAAAACTGCCAAGTCTATCACCCATGTTATATCCGGTGCCCGATTTCGGACTATCAGCTTCCATCCCAAAAATTGCCAAGTCTATCACTCGTGTTACATCCGGTGCCCGATTTCGGTAAGACAGCTTCTACCGCAAAAACTGGCAAGTCTATCACCCATGTTACATCCGATGCCGGATTTCAGACGAACAGCTTACATCCTAAAAACTGCCAAGTCTATCACCCATCTTATATCCGGTGCCCAATTTCTGCAAAACAGCTTCTATCGCAAAAATTGCCAAGTCTATCACCCATGTTACATCCGATACCCGATTTCAGACTAACAGCTTCCATCCTGAAAACTGCTAAGTCTATCACCCATCTTATATCCGGTGCCCGATTTCGGACTATAAGCTTCCCTCCCAAAAACTGCCAAGGCTATTACCCATGTTACATCCGGTGCCCGATTTCGGATTATCAGCTTCCCTCCCAAAAACTGCCAAGTATATCACCCATCTTATATCTGGTGCCCGATTTGAGCAAAACAGCTTCTATCGCAAAAATTGCCAAGTCTATCACCCATGTTACATCCGGTACCCGATTTCGGCAAAACAGCTTCTATCTCAAAAACTGCCAAGTCCATCACCCATGTTAAATCCGATGCCCGATTTCAGACTAACAGCTTCCATCCTAAAAACTGCCAAGTCTATCACCCATCTTATATCCGGTCCCCGATTTCGAACTATCAGCTTCCCTCCCAAAAACTGCCAAGTCCATCACCCATGTTACATCCGGTGCCCGATTTTGGCAAAACAACTTCTATCGCAAAAACTGCAAGTCTATCACCCATGTTACATCCGATGTCCGATTTCAGACTAACAGCTTCCATCCTAAAAACTGCCAAGTCTATCACCCATGTTATATCCGGTGCCCGATTTCGGACTATCAGCTTCCATCACAAAAACTGCCAAGTCTATCACCCGTGTTACATCCGGTACCCGATTTCGGCAAAACAGCTTCTATCGCAAAAACTGCCAAGTCTATCACCCATGTTACATCCGATGCCCGATTTCGGACTATCAGCTTCCATCCCAAAAACTGCCAAGTCTATCACCCGTGTTACATCCGGTACCCGATTTCAGCAAAACAACTTCTATCGCAAAAATTGCCACGTCTATCACCCATGTTACATCCGGTACCCGATTTCGGCAAAACAGCTTCTATCGCAAAAACTGCCAAGTCCATCACCCATGTTACATTCGATCCCCGATTTCAGACTAACAGCTTTCATCCTAAAAACTGCCAAGTCTATCACCCATCTTATATCCGGTCCCGGATTTCGGACTATCAGCTTCCCTCCCAAAAACTGCCAAGTCTATCACTCATGTTACATCCGGTGCCCGATTTCGGCAAAACAAATTCTATCGCAAAAACTGCCAAGTCTATCACCCATGTTACCTCCGATGTCCGATTTCAGACTAACAGCTTCCATCCTAAAAACTGCCAAGTCTATCACCCATTTTATATTCGGTGCCCGATTTCGGACTATCAGCTTCCATCCCAAAAACTGCCAAGTCTATCACCCATGTTACCTCCGATGTCCGATTTCAGACTAACAGCTTCCATCCTAAAAACTGCCAAGTCTATCACCCATTTTATATTCGGTGCCCGATTTCGGACTATCAGCTTCCATCCCAAAAACTGCCAAGTCTATCACCCGTGTTACATCCGGTGCCCGATTTCGGTAAAACAGCTTCTACCGCAAAAACTGCCAAGTCTATCACACATGTTACATCCGATGCCGGATTTCAGACGAACAGCTTTCATCCTAAAAACTTCCAAGTCTATCACCCATCTTATATCCGATGCCCGATTTCAGCAAAAGAGCTTCTATCGCAAAAATTGCCAAGTCTATCACCCATATTACATCCGGTGCCCGATTTCGGCAAAACAGCTTCTACCGCAAAAACTGCCAAGTCTATCACACATGTTACATCCGTTGCCGGATTTCAGACGAACAACTTCTATCCTAAAAACTGCCAAGTCTATCACCCATCTTATACCCGGTGCCCGATTTCAGCAGAACAGCTTCCATCGCAAAAATTGCCAAGTCTATCACCCATGTTACATCCGGTACCCGATTTCGGCAAAACAGCTTCTATCGCAAAAACTGCCAAGTCCATCACCCATATTACATTCGATGCCCGATTTCAGACTAACAGCTTCCATCCTAAAAACTGCCAAGTCTATCACCCATGTTATATCCGGTGCCCGATTTCGGACTATCAGCTTCCATCCCAAAAATTGCCAAGTCTATCACCCGTGTTACATCCGGTGCCCGATTTCGGTAAGACAGCTTCTACCACAAAAACTGGCAAGTCTATCACCCATGTTACATCCGATGCCGGATTTCAGACGAACAGCTTACATCCTAAAAACTGCCAAGTCTATCACCCATCTTATATCCGGTGCCCAATGTAAGAAAAAACAGCTTCTATCTCAAAAATTGCCAAGTCTATAACCCATGTTACATCCGATACCCGATTTCAGACCAACAGCTTCCATCCTAAAAACTGCCAAGTCTATCACCCATCTTATATCCGGTGCCCGATTTCGGACTATCAGCTTCCCTGCCAAAAACTGCCAAGGCTATTACCCATGTTACATTCGGTGCCTGATTTCGGACTATCAGCTTCCCTCCCAAAAACTGCCAAGTATATCACCCATGTTACATCCGGTGCCCGATTTCAGCAAAACAACTTCTATCTCAAAAACTGCCAAGTCTATCACCCATGTTACATCCGATGCCGGATGTCAGACGAACAGCTTTAATCCTAAAAACTTCCAAGTCTATCGCCCATCTTATATCCGGTGCCCGATTTCAGCAAAATAGCTTCTATCGCAAAAATTGCCAAGTCTATCACCCATATTACATCCGGTGCCCGATTTCGGCAAAACAGCTTCTATCGCAAAAACTACCAAGTCCATGACCCATGTTACATACGATGCCCGATTTCAGACTAACAGCTTCCATCCTAAAAACTGCCAAGTCTATCACCCATCTTATATCCGGTGCCCGATTTGAGCAAAACAGCTTCTATCGCAAAAATTGCCAAGTCTATCACCCATGTTACATCCTTTACCCGATTTCGGCAAAACAGCTTCTATCGCAAAAACTGCCAAGTCCATCACCCATGTTACATCCGATGCCCGATTTCAGACTAACAGCTTCCATCCTAAAAACTGCCAAGTCTATCACCCAACTTATATCCGGTCCCCGATTTCGAACTATCAGCTTCCCTCCCAAAAACTGCCAAGTCCATCACCCATGTTACATCCGGTGCCCGATTTTGACAAAACAACTTCTATCGCAAAAACTGCCAAGTCTATCACCCATGTTACATCCGATGTCCGATTTCAGACTAACAGCTTCCATCCTAAAAACTGCCAAGTCTATCACCCATGTTATATCCGGTGCCCGAATTCGGTCTATCAGCTTCCATCCCAAAAACTGCCAAGTCTATCACCTGTGTTACATCCTGTAATACCCGGCTGGAGTCCGGCATCGAAATTCTACTTTCCGGTGGAGTCCGTGATGTCGGAAGTCTCTAGCAGGGTCGGATTTATGTTTTCCTACAGTGTTATGATGTATGTTAAGGGTTTTAGTTAAATGGATTTGAGTTGGGTTGAGGTTGGAAGAGAAAAGTCTATGGAGACTTTTGCCAAGTTCGGCCGCCGAAGGTAAGTTCGGCCGCCGAAAGTGCCCAATGTTCGGCTTCCGCAGTTCAGGTTCGGCCCCCGAATGTTGCATGGTTTTGCATGCGATTCGGCAGCCGAAGCTGAGTTGCTCAGCCAGCTCTTGTGCAATCCTTAGTCAGCATTTTGGACAGGTGTTGGCTCCAAACCTTGTCCAGAAGCTTGGCCACATCTCCTATGTTGTACAGCTCCTGCAAAGTGCGTTGTTTTGTTGGTTTTCACAAGGTGGTGAAGGGTTGAAGCAAAAAGCTTAGGTTTGAGAGGTTATGAGTTTGAAGAGAGTTGATCCAGTTTCTTGTGTCAGATCGTTCATCTTCTTGTATACAGGAGGTAAGTGAAGATCTTGAACATGTTTTACTGGTTTACAGAAGTTTTTATGACAGTTTGGGTAGAGATGCATGCTTAGGTGACAAAGGGTGTTTTTTGATGGTTTAGCTTGTAAGCATGATTATGTGTTTTTTACTGTGTTTGTTGGGGTTTTTCGGTAGTTTTGGACCCCTTTGTACATATACATGAGTATATGTGTGTTGAGGAGTTGAGTGTGCATGGTTTGAGAGATTGAAAGGATGGAGGAGCTTGTTTGCCGTCGGGGCTGAGTTCTGGATGAACTCAGGTTCGGCAGCCGAAGGTTCATTCGGCCGCCGAACCTCTTGCATGGTGGCTTAGCTGCCACAGCTTGCCCCCGCGAGTTTTGAATGTTCGGCTCTGTTTGGGGGATTCGGCCGCCGAAGGTGCCGCCGAAGGTTAGAGACTTTCGTCTCTGGAATGCCTTTTGGCCCCCGAAACTTGCCCCCGAAAGGGTTCGGCCGCTGAAGCTTGAGATTCGGCCGTCGAAGGTGCTTGAGTTTCGTCTCTGGAAAAGACTTTCGGCCGCCGAACCTGCCGCCGAAAGTGTTCTGTCCAACTTTCTTTTGCATGCTTTGCATGGATATTAGAGTGAGTTTCAGGGGATGCTTGGGGAGTTTCATAGAGGTATTCATAAGCTTGTTTGGTCCCTCATTTGCGTTTATCTGTATAGGTACAGATTAGAGGAACCAGAGAGAGCAGCAGTGAGTACTGCCCAGCGTTTTCAGAGCCTGCAGAGTCAGTCAGTCCAGTTAGCCAGAGGTGAGTGGAACTAAACTTAACTCTTTTAATTGACTAATGGAATGTTTTAGCATATCTCATGCATCATGATTATGCCATAGGTTGATTGCATTAGTATCCACGAATATGTTGCATTGCATAGTTATTTGTTGATGTGGGTGAATGCTGAATGATCCAATAGTCTCAGACAGGAAGTCCAGGAGCCTTTGACTACGCCCTGGCAGGTATAGTAAAGACCAGGAGCCTTTGACTACGCCCTGGCAGATATAGTAAAGACCAGGAGCCTTTGACTACGCCCTGGCAATGGTAAGTACAGAGGTGTTATATACACATATACATATATGACAGGAAGACCAGGTGCTCGATTCTACGCCCTGGCACAGAGTTACTGGGACTATGTGGTGACAGGTTTACTCGTGATGTGGTTTGTCTGTGTTATGACGCATTCCATGCGAGCATGTTTTACTGAGATATTTTACTGTTCTACTCACTGGGCTATAGAGCTCATCCCACTCCCTTAACCCCAGTTTTGCAGGTTCAGTGTACAGTGTACAGGGACAGTCCAGCAGAGTACGGAAAGAGTAAAGAGATTTGTAATAGCCTAGAGTGGACATGTAATATTAAAGAAATGTAATAATTGTGTGTCTAAAGGTAGACATGTGCTTGACTTAGTGATGTATGCGTTGTACATGATTTGGATATGTATATATGTTTTACTGTATGTGAAAAACCAGGCTTCACAGGTATGAGTTAACCCATCTAGAGCAAGCTCTAGTCAGGGGTACAGAGTACAAAGTACAGAGTACAGAGTACAGAGTACAGAGATAGTGCATGCACAGGTTAAGCCTTGGTTCAGAAACGAGTTTTTATTTTCACAGAAAATGTATGATCATGTATGAGTTTTATAGGTACACAGAGAGTATAGCAGGCTTGCTACGGGTTCTGGCGGCCTTAAGCCGACCTGAATTCTAGCGCCGGTGACGGTCTATTTTGGGGTCGTTACACATCCGTATCAGAGCCCTAGGTTCACATGATCGAACCTATAGAGACAGTGTCGGGCTCCTAGAGGTTAAAAGTAGTCAAGCACAATAGGCAATCATGTCCACTAGGATAGGGTGTTGCGTCCTATCTATGATCTGCCATGAGTTATGCATGTGCCTTATTGTTATGTGTTGTTTATGTGCTAAAGTGCTATGTTATATGTTGTGTTTCCAGAGAGTAAAGATGAGAGGAACTCGTCGATCAGCTCGATTGACTGGAGTCCCACTAGAGAGTGAGAGACCAGCTGCTTGTCCTCCTGCATTGCCGAGGGCAAGGTCTCAGAGATCTAGCAGGGAAGGTACGTCAATAGACCCTAGAAGGTCTGTAGACGAGAGCAGACAAGGAACAGTTAGGGGAGAAAGATCAGAGGAAAGGAGGGAAGCTATGGAGATTGAGCAGTCTAGAGATGACAGCATGGGTATAGGCATATTTGAGGAAGGTATGGGAGAGTCGCAGGGAGGTGCGCAGACCTCAGGTTTTGGCTATCCAGAGTATCCGATGGGAGGTATGTCGGAGTACTCTAGTTTTGTGCCATATCCTTCTTACATGCCATATATGCCTTATCCTCCGTACTATCCACCATATCCTATGTATCCATCTTCCCCTACCCATCCAAGTGCAGCGCACCCAGAAATAAATGACCCAGTACCACCACCAGAACCAGTAGCCCCTGTTGACAGACATCAACCTAGCTCATCTGGAGATAAAGTGCAAATGACAGAGTATTTGAAATTGGATGCTCCTAAATACAACACGGGAGATGAGCCATTTGATTACCTCAAAGCAGTTAGGATGATAACCAGTGAATTGGGAGCAGATGATAGGAGAGCCATTGAGATGGCAGGTTTCACATTAAAATGCAAGAAAGCCAGAGAATGGTTCAAGAACTATGTGGAACCCAGAATGGACAGCATGTCATGGGGAGAGTTCGCCAATGAGTTTGCAGGGTGGGCTTTTCCTGACAGTTCTCGGGAACTGAAAGTAATAGAGTTCGAACAGTTGAGACAGACAGACGAAATGAGTGTTGATGAATTCACAGATAAGTTTCTAGATTTGCTTCAGTATGTGGGTCAAGCCTATGATACTGATCAGAAGAAGGCAAGGAGATATACTATGAGATTGCATCCCAGGTATGCTTCCTTGATTCTTCCAGCAGAAAAGGAGAGTTTCCACACCATAGTGGACCCAGCCAGGAAAATGGAAGCAGGGTTCAGGGTTCAGGGTTCAGGGTTCAGGGTTCAGGGTTCAGGGTTCAGGGTTCAGGGTTCAGGGTTCAGGGTTCAGGGTTCAGGGTTCAGGGTTCAGGGTTCAGGGTTCAGGGTTCAGGGTTCAGGGTTCAGGGTACAGGGTTCAGGGTTCAGGGTTCAGGGTTCAGGGTTCAGGGTTCAGGGTTCAGGGTTCAGGGTTCAGGGTTCAGGGTTCAGGGTTCAGGGTTCAGGGTTCAGGGTTCAGGGTTCAGGGTTCAGGGTTCAGGGTTCAGGGTTCAGGGTTCAGGGTTCAGGGTTCAGGGTTCAGGGTACAGGGTACAGGGTTCAGGGTTCAGGGTTCAGGGTACAGGGTTCAGGGTTCAGGGTTCAGGGTTCAGGGTTCAGGGTTCAGGGTTCAGGGTTCAGGGTTCAGGGTTCAGGGTTCAGGGTTCAGGGTTCAGGGTTTTAGGGTTCAGGGTTCAGGGTTTAGGGTTTAGGGTTTTAGGGTTTAGGGTTTAGGGTTTAGGGTTTAGGGTTTAGGGTTTAGGGTTTAGGGTTTAGGGTTTAGGGTTTAGGGTTTAAGGTTTAGGGTTTAGGGTTTAGGGTTTAGGGTTTAGGGTTTAGGGTTCAGGGTTCAGGGTTTAGGGTTCAGGGTTTAGGGTTCAGGGTTCAGGGTTCAGGGTTCAGGGTTCAGGGTTCAGGGTTCAGGGTTCAGGGTTCAGGGTTCAGGGTTCAGGGTTCAGGGTTAAGGGTTAAGGGTTCAGGGTTCAGGGTTCAGGGTTCAGGGTTCAGGGTTCAGGGTTCAGGGTTCAGGGTTTAGGGTTTAGGGTTTAGGGTTTAGGGTTTAGGGTTCAGGGTTCAGGGTTCAGGGTTCAGGGTTCAGGGTTCAGGGTTCAGGGTTCAGGGTTCAGGGTTTAGGGTTCAGGGTTCAGGGTTCAGGGTTTAGGGTTCAGGGTTCAGGGTTTAGGGTTTAGGGTTCAGGGTTTAGGGTTTAGGGTTTAGGGTTCAGGGTTTAGGGTTTAGGGTTTAGGGTTCAGGGTTTAGGGTTCAGGGTTCAGGGTTTAGGGTTTAGGGTTCAGGGTTCAGGGTTTAGGGTTCAGGGTTCAGGGTTTAGGGTTTAGGGTTCAGGGTTCAGGGTTTAGGGTTCAGGGTTCAGGGTTCAGGGTTTAGGGTTCAGGGTTCAGGGTTTAGGGTTCAGGGTTCAGGGTTCAGGGTTTAGGGTTCAGGGTTCAGGGTTCAGGGTTTAGGGTTCAGGGTTCAGGGTTTAGGGTTCAGGGTTCAGGGTTTAGGGTTTAGGGTTTAGGGTTTAGGGTTCAGGGTTTAGGGTTTAGGGTTCAGGGTTTAGGGTTCAGGGTTCAGGGTTTAGGGTTTAGGGTTTAGGGTTCAGGGTTCAGGGTTCAGGGTTCAGGGTTCAGGGTTCAGGGTTCAGGGTTCAGGGTTTAGGGTTCAGGGTTCAGGGTTCAGGGTTTAGGGTTCAGGGTTTAGGGTTCAGGGTTCAGGGTTTAGGGTTCAGGGTTCAGGGTTCAGGGTTTAGGGTTCAGGGTTTAGGGTTCAGGGTTTAGGGTTCAGGGTTCAGGGTTCAGGGTTCAGGGTTCAGGGTTCAGGGTTCAGGGTTCAGGGTTCAGGGTTCAGGGTTCAGGGTTCAGGGTTCAGGGTTCAGGGTTCAGGGTTCAGGGTTCAGGGTTCAGGGTTCAGGGTTCAGGGTTCAGGGTTCAGGGTTCAGGGTTCAGGGTTCAGGGTTCAGGGTTCAGGGTTCAGGGTTCAGGGTTCAGGGTTCAGGGTTCAGGGTTAAGGGTTCAGGGTTCAGGGTTCAGGGTTCAGGGTTCAGGGTTCAGGGTTCAGGGTTCAGGGTTCAGGGTTCAGGGTTCAGGGTTCAGGGTTCAGGGTTCAGGGTTCAGGGTTCAGGGTTCAGGGTTCAGGGTTCAGGGTTCAGGGTTCAGGGTTCAGGGTTCAGGGTTCAGGGTTCAGGGTTCAGGGTTCAGGGTTCAGGGTTCAGGGTTCAGGGTTCAGGGTTCAGGGTTCAGGGTTCAGGGTTCAGGGTTCAGGGTTCAGGGTTCAGGGTTCAGGGTTCAGGGTTCAGGGTTCAGGGTTCAGGGTTCAGGGTTCAGGGTTCAGGGTTCAGGGTTCAGGGTTCAGGGTTCAGGGTTCAGGGTTCAGGGTTCAGGGTTCAGGGTTCAGGGTTCAGGGTTCAGGGTTCAGGGTTCAGGGTTCAGGGTTCAGGGTTCAGGGTTCAGGGTTCAGGGTTCAGGGTTCAGGGTTCAGGGTTCAGGGTTCAGGGTTCAGGGTTCAGGGTTCAGGGTTCAGGGTTCAGGGTTCAGGGTTCAGGGTTCAGGGTTCAGGGTTCAGGGTTCAGGGTTCAGGGTTCAGGGTTCAGGGTTCAGGGTTCAGGGTTCAGGGTTCAGGGTTCAGGGTTCAGGGTTCAGGGTTCAGGGTTCAGGGTTCAGGGTTCAGGGTTCAGGGTTCAGGGTTCAGGGTTCAGGGTTCAGGGTTCAGGGTTCAGGGTTCAGGTTCAGGGTTCAGGGTTCAGGGTTCAGGGTTCAGGGTTCAGGGTTCAGGGTTCAGGGTTCAGGGTTCAGGGTTCAGGGTTCAGGGTTCAGGGTTCAGGGTTCAGGGTTCAGGGTTCAGGGTTCAGGGTTCAGGGTTCAGGGTTCAGGGTTCAGGGTTCAGGGTTCAGGGTTCAGGGTTCAGGGTTCAGGGTTCAGGGTTCAGGGTTCAGGGTTCAGGGTTCAGGGTTCAGGGTTCAGGGTTCAGGGTTCAGGGTTCAGGGTTCAGGGTTCAGGGTTCAGGGTTCAGGGTTCAGGGTTCAGGGTTCAGGGTTCAGGGTTCAGGGTTCAGGGTTCAGGGTTCAGGGTTCAGGGTTCAGGGTTCAGGGTTCAGGGTTCAGGGTTCAGGGTTCAGGGTTCAGGGTTCAGGGTTCAGGGTTCAGGGTTCAGGGTTCAGGGTTCAGGGTTCAGGGTTCAGGGTTCAGGGTTCAGGGTTCAGGGTTCAGGGTTCAGGGTTCAGGGTTCAGGGTTCAGGGTTCAGGGTTCAGGGTTCAGGGTTCAGGGTTCAGGGTTCAGGGTTCAGGGTT